>NW_028270183.1:25918219-26065037 GCF_037043375.1 Chiloscyllium plagiosum | reverse complement strand
ATGTGGAATGGGGCATGGCGGAATATTGGGAATGGAACGGAATATGGGGAATGGACGGGAAAATGGGAAATGTGGGGGAATGGGGGGAATGTGGTGAAAGGGTGGTGGAATGGGGAATATATGGGGAATGGGGAATAGAGGGTAATGGGGTATGGGGGCTATATGGGGAAAGGAGGGGAATATGGGGAATGGGGAGAATATGGGGTATGGGGACAATGTGGAATGGGGGAAGGGGGAATAGGGGGAATGTGAATATTGGGAATTGGGGGAATGGGGAATGGAGGGGAATATGGGGAATGGAGGGGAATATGGGGAAAGGGGGGGAATATGGGGGAATGGGGAATTGTGGGAATATGGGAAATGGGGGCATTATGGGGAATGGAGGGGAATATGGGGAATGGAGGGGAATGGGGGAATATGGGGATTGCGAGGATAGGGGAATATGGGGAATGGGGGGGAATATGGGGTATGGGGACAATGTGGAATGGGGAAAGAGGGAATGGGGGAAGAGGGAATAGGGGGAATGGGAATGGGGGAAGAGGGAATAGGGGGAATGGGAATGGGGGAACAGGGAATGGAGGCGAATATGGGGAATGGAGGAATATGGGGTATGGAGGGGAATATGGGGAATGGGGGAACAGGGAATGGAGGCGAATATGGGGAATGGAGGAATATGGGGTATGGAGGGGAATATGGGGAATCGAGGTGAATATGGGGAAAGGGAGGGAATATGGAGAATTGTGGGAATATGGGGAATGGGGGCACTATGGGGAACGGAGGGGAATGGGGGAAATATGGGGATTGCGAGGATTGGGGAATGAGGGGAATGGGGGAATATGGATGAGAACATGGGGAATGGTGGGGAATATGGGGAATGGGGAAGAATAGGGGGAATATGGGGAATGGGGAAATGGAGAATTGTGGGAATGGGGGAATATGGGGAATACAGGGAATGGGAATGTGGATTGCGGGAAAATGGGGAATGGAGGGGAATATGGAGAATGGGGACTGAGGGGAATATGGGGAATTGGAGAATGGAGGAGAATATGGGGAATGGGGGGTATGTAGAATGGAGGGGAATGGGGGAAATGGGGAATCGAGGGTAATATGGGGAATGGGGGAGAATGCGGATTGGAGGTAAATATGGGGAATGGGGGAATATGGAGAATGGGGGAATATGGGGAAGGGAGGGGAATATGGGGAATGGGGGTGGAATGGGGAATATGGGGAATGGAGGGAATATGGGGAATTGGGAAAGGGAATGGAGGGGAATATGGGGCATGGGGGAATATGGCGGAATATGGAGAATGGGAGTGAATGGGGAATGGAGGGGAATATGGGGAATGGAGGGGAATATTGGGAATGGAGGGGTATATGGGGAGTGGGGGGAATATGGGGAATGGTGGGCAATATGGGGAATGGGAGGGAATATGGGGAATGGGCAGAATGGGGAATGTGAGAATGGGGAAGAATTTGGGGGAGTGGGGAATGCAGGGAATGGGCAATTGTGGGAATATGGGGAATGGGGGAATATGAGAAAAGATGGGGAATGGAATGGAATAGGGGGAATGGTGGAATGGGGAAGAATATGGGGAATGGGGGGAATATTGGGAATGGAGGGGAATGGGGGGAATATGGGCAATGGGGAAAGAGGGGAATATGGGGAACGGAGGGGAATATTGGAAATGGGGAATGGAGGGGAATGGGGGGAATATTGGAAATGGGGAATGGAGGGGAATGGGGGGAATATTGGAAATGGGGAATGGAGGGGAATGGGGAATGGTGGGGAATGGGTGGAATGTGGAATGGAGGGGAATATGGGGGAATGGGGATTGGAGTTAAATATGGGGCATGGCGGGAACATGGGGAATGGGGGGAGAATGGGGAATGGGGGTGGTATGGGGAATATTGGTAATGGCGGGGGGAATATGGTGAATGGAGGGGAATTTGGGGATTGGGGGGAATATGGGGAATGGGGGGCACGGAATGTAGGGGTATATGGGGAATGGGGGAATATGGGGAATGGGGGAATATGGGGAAGATATGGGAATGGGGCAGGAATGGGGACGTGGGAATTGGGAAGGGGAAAGGCGGAATGGGGAAGATGGGGAATGGAGGGAATATGGGGAAAGGCGGAATGGGCGGAAGATGTTGAATGGGGGAAATGGGGCAGGAATGGGGACGTGGGAATTGGGAAGGGGAAAGGTGGAATGGGGGAATATGGGGAATGGGGGGAATATGGGCAATGGGGAAAGGCGGAATGGGGGGAAGATGTGGAATGGGGGAATGGGGGGAATATGGGCAATGGGGGAAATGGGGAAAGGCGGAATGGGGGGAAGATGTGGAATGGGGGGAATATGGAGAATGGGGGGAATATGGGGAATGCGGAATGGCGGAGAAAGGCGGAATGGGGGTAATATGGGGAATGGGAAAGGCGGAATGGGGGAATATGGGCAATGGGGTAAATGGGGAATGGGGGGAATATGTGTAATATGGGGAATGGAGGAGAATATGCAGAATGGGGGGAATGGGGAATGGAGGGGAATATGGGGAATGGGGATTGGAGGGGAATGGGGGGAATATGCGGAATGGGGAATGGAGGGGAATATGCGGAATGGGGGGTATATGGGGAATGGAGGGGAATATGGTGAATGGGGGGGATGGGGAATGGAGAGGTAAGGGGGAATAAAGGGAATGGGGAGTATGGGGAATGGAAGAGAATTTGGGGAATGGGGGTATGGGGAATGGCGGAGAAAGGGGAGTGGGGGAATGTGGAATGGAGGGGAATATGGGGGAATGGGGATTGGAGGTAAATATGGGGAATGGGGGAATGTGGGGAATGGGAGGAAAAGGGGGAATGGAGGGCAATATGGGGAATGAGGGGGAATAAGGGGAATGGGGGGGTGTATGGGGAATGGAGGAGTATATGGGGTATGGGGAATGGGGGAAAGGAGAATAGGGGGAATATGGGGAATGGGGGGAATGTGGAATATGGGGGAATGGGGATTGGAGTTAAATATGGGGAATGGGAAGGAATGGGGCATGGGGGAACATGGGGAATGGGGGAATATGGGGAATGGGGGTGAAATGGGGAATATGGGGAAAGGAGGGGAATATGTGGAGTGGAGGGGAATTTGGGGAATGGGGGAACGGAATGTAGGGGAATATGGGGAATGGGAATATGGGGAATGGGGGAAGATATGGGAATGGGGAAGGGTGAATGGGGGGAATATGGGGAATGGCGCAGGAATGGGGAAGGGGGAAAGGCAGAATGGGGGGAATTGGGGGAATGGGATGGGGGGAATATGGGGAATGGGGGAATATGCGGAATGGGGAATTGGGGGAATAAGGGGAATGGGGGGTTGTATGGGGAATGGTGGAGTATATGGGGGTATGGGGAAAGGGGAATGGGAATATGGGGAATGGGGGGGATGTGGAATATGGGGATTGGAGTTAAATATGGGGCATGGGGGAATATGCGGAATGGGGAATGGAGGGGAATATGGTGAATGGGGGGAATATGGTGAATGGGGGGAATATGGGGAATGGAGGGAAATATGGGGAATGGGGGAAATATGGGGAATGGGGGAAGATTTGGGAATGGGGAAGGGAGAATGGGGGGAATATGGGGAATGGGGCAGGAATGGGGACGGGCGAAGGGGGAAAGGCGGAATGGGGGGAATATGGGGGATGGGGGGAATATGGGGAATGGGGGGAATATGGGGGATGGGGGGGAATATGGGCAATGGGGGGAATATGGGGAATGGAGGGGAATATGCAGAATGGGGGTATATGGGGAATGGAGGGGAATATGGGGATTGGGGGAATGAAGGGGAGTATGTGGAATGGGGGGAATGGGGAAAGAGGGGAATATGGAGAATGGAGGGGAATATGGGGAATGTGGAATGGAGGGGAATATGGGGGAATGGGGATTGGAGTTAAATATGGGGCATGGCGGGAACATGGGGAATGGGGGTGGTATGGGGAATATTGGTAATGGCGGGGGGAATGGAGGGGAATATGGTGAATGGAGGGGAATTTGGGGAATGGGGGGCACGGAATGTAGGGGTATATGGGGAATGGGGGAATATGGGGAATGGGGGAATATGGGGAAGATATGGGAATGGGGGAATATGCGGAATGGGGCAGGAATGGGGACGTGGTAATTGGGAAGGGGAAAGGCGGAATGGGGGAAGATGGGGAATATGGGGAATGGGGATAAGACGGAATGGGAGAATATGGGGGAAGATGGGGAATGGGGGGAAGATGTTGAATGGGAAGAATGGGGCAGGAATGGGGACGTGGGAATTGGGAAGAGGAAAGGTGTAATGGGGGGAATAGGGGAATATGGGCAATGGGGAAATGGAGAAAGGCGGAATGGGGGAAGATGTGGAATGGGGGAATATGGGGAATGGAGGGGAATGCGGAATGGCGGGGAAAGGCGGAATGGGGGAAGATGGGGAAAGGCGGAATGGGGGAATATGAGCAATGGGGTAAATGGGGAATGGAGGGGAATGGGGAATATGGGGAATGGAGGAGAATATGCAGAATGGGGGGAATATGGGGAATGGGGGAATGGAGGGGAATATGGGGGAATGGGGATTGGAGGGGAATGGGGCAAATGGAGAATGGGGGGAATGGAGGGGAATATGCGGAATGGGGGGTATATGGGGAATGGAGGGGAATATGGTTAATGGGGGGGGGGAATATGGGGAATGGAGAGGAATAAGGGGAATGGGGGAGTATGGGAAATGGAAGAGAATTTGGGGAATTGGGGTATGGGGAATGGCGGGGAAAGGGGAGTGGGGGAATGCGGGGAATGTGGAATGGAGGGGAATATGAGGGAATGGGGATTGGAGGTAAATATGGGGAATGGGGGAATATGGGGAATGGGGGGAAAATGGGGAATGTGGGGGAATGGGGAATGGAGGGGAATATGGGGAATGAGGGGGAATGGGGGGTGTATGGGGAATGGAGGAGTATATGGGGGTACGGGGGAATGGAGGAGTATATGGGGGTATGGGGGAATGGAGGAGTATATGGGGGAATGGAGGAGTATATGGGGGTACGGGGGAATGGGGGAATGGAGGAGTATATGGGGTATGGGGGAATGGAGGAGTATATGGGGGTACAGGGGAATGGGGGAAAGGAGAATGGGGGGAATGTGGAATATGGGGGAATGGGGATTGGAGTTAAATATGGGGAATGGGAAGGAATGGGGCACGGGGGAACATGGGGAATTGGGGAATGAAGGGGAATATGGGGAATGGGGAAAAGAGGGGAATATGTGGAGTGGAGGGGAATTTGGGGAATGGGGGAACGGAATGTAGGGGAATATGGGGAATGGGAAGATATGGGAATGGAGAAGGGTGAATGGGGGGAATATGGGGAATGGCGCAGGAATTGGGGGAAGGGGATGGGGGGATTGGGGGGAATATGGGCAATGGGGTAAATGGGGAATGGGGGAATATGGGGAATGGAGGGGAATATGGGGAATGAGGGGGAATAATGGGAATGGGGGGTGTATGGGGAATGGAGGAATATAAGGGGAATGGGGGGAATGTGGAATATGGGGATTGGAGTTAAATATGGGGAATGGGGAGGAATGGGGCATGGGGGAGTATGGTGAATGGGGGTGAATATGAGGAATGGAGGGAAATATGGGGAATGGAGGGTAATATTGGGAATGGGGGAATATGGGGAATGGGGGAAGATTTGGGAATGGGGAAGGGAGAATGGGGGGAATATGGGGAATGGGGACGGGTGAAGGGGGAAAGGCGGAATGGGGGGAATATGGGGAATGGGTGGAATGGGGAATGGGGGGAATATGGGCAATGGGGGAATATGGGGAATGGAGGGGAATATGCGGAATGGGAGGAATGGAGGGGAATATGGGGATTGGGGGAATGGAGGGGGGTATGGGGAATGGGGGCAATGGGTAATGGAGGGGAATATGCAGAATGGAGGGGAATGGGGGGAATATGGGGAATGGGGGAATAAGGGGAATAGAGGAGTATGGGGAATGGAGGGGAATATGGGGATTGGAGGTAAATATGGGGAATGGGCGGAATGGGGAATGGAGGGGAATATGGGGAATGGGGGAATGGGGAAGAATATGGGGGATTGGGGAATGGGAGGAATATGGAGAATGGGGCAGTGAGGAATGGTGGGGAATAGGGGAGAATATGAGAAATTGTGGGAATATGGGGAATGGGGGAATATTGGGAATTGTGAGTAATGGGGAATGGAGGGAATATAGGGAATGGGGGAATATGTGGAAGGGGGAATGGAGGGGAATATGGGGGAGTGGGGAATGGGGGGAATATGTGGAATGGGGAATTTGGGGATTGGTGGGGAATGGGGGGAATATGTGGAATGGGGAATGGAGGGGAATATGGGAAAATGGGGAATGGAGGGGAATATGGGGAATGGGGGGAATATGGGTTATGGGGAGAATATGGGGAATGGGGGGTATGGGGAATGGCGGGGAAAGGTGATTTGGAGAATGGAGGGGAATACGGGGAATGAAGGAATGGGGTATGGAGGGGAATGGGGGAATATGGGTTATGGGGGGACATGGGGATTATGGGGGATGGGGGGAATATGGGGATGGGTGGATTGGGGAATGAGGGGTATATGGGGAGAATAGGGAATGGAGAGGAATATGGGAATAGGGACTGGGGTAAATGGGGAATGGGGGTTATATGGGGTGTGGGGAATACGAGGAATAGGGGAATGGAGGGGAATATGGGGAATGGAGGGGCATATAGGGAATCGGGGGATGGGGAACGGGGGGAATATGGGGAATGGAGAGGAATATGGGGAATGGGGGAAATGGGGAAGAATATGGGGAATGGGGGAAATATGGGGAATGGGGGAGTTGCGAATGGGGGGAATGGGGAATTGTGGGAATATGGGGAAAATGGGGAATGGAGGGGAATAAGGTGAATGTGGGGAATGGGGGAATATGGGGAATGGAGGGAAATATGGGGACTGGGGGTGGAATGGGGAATATGGGGATTGGCATGGGGAATATGGGGAATGGAGGGGAATATGGAGAATGGTGGAAATATGGGGAATGGGGGAAGGGAATGGAGGGGAAGATGGGGAATGGGGGGAATATGGGGAAGGGGGAATGGTGAATGGAGGGGAATATGGGGAATGGGGAAGAATATGGGGAATGGCGGGAATATGGGGAATGGGGGAGTTGCGAATGGGGGGAATGGGGAATTGTGGGAATATGGGGAAAATGGGGAATGGAGGGGAATAAGATGAATGTGGGGAATGGGGGAATATGGGGAATGGAGGGAAATATGGGGACTGGGGGTGGAATGGGGAATATGGGGATTGGCATGGGGAATATGGGGAATGGAGGGGAATATGGAGAATGGTGGAAATATGGGGAATGGGGGAAGGGAATGGAGGGGAATATGGGGAATGGGGGGAATATGGGGAAGGGGGAATGGTGAATGGAGGGGAATATTGGGAATATGGGGAATGGGGGGAATATGGTGAAAGGGGGGAATGGGGGAATATGGGGAAGGGGAATGGGGAATATGGGGAAGGGGGAAATGGGGAAGGGGTGATGGGGAATGGGGGAATATGGGGAATGGGGAGAATATGGGGAATGGGGGAATATGTGGAATGGGGGAATATTGGGAATGGGTGAATATGGGGAATGGAGGGGAATATGTGGAATGGGGGAATATGGGTTATGGGGGGGAATATGGGGAATATGGGGAATGGAGGGGAATATGGGGAATGGAGGGGAATATGGAGAATGGGGGAATATGGGTTATGGGGGAATATGGGGAATGGGGGGATTGGGGAATGGGGGAATATGGTGATGGGGGGAATTAGGGAATGAGAGGAATATGGTGAATGGGGGAATAGGGAATGGAAGGGAATATGGGTAATGGGGAATATAGGGAATGGGGGTAATATGGGGTATGGGGGGAATATGGGGAATGGGAGGAATATGGGGAATGGGGGAGTGAGGAATGGTGGGGAATAGGGGAGAATATGAGGAATCGTTGGAATATGGGGAATTGTGAGTAATGGGGAATGGAGGGAATGGGGGAATATGGGGAATGGGGGAGTAGGGAATGGGGGAGTGGGGAATGGGGGAATATGGGGAATGGTGGGGAATTTGGGGATTGGTGGGGAATGGGGGGAATATGGGAAATTGGGGAAAGGGGAATGGGGGAATATGGGTTATGGGGAATGGGGGTATGGGGAATGGCGGGGAAAGGTGAATTGGGGAATGGAGGGGAATGAGGGAATGGGGTATGGAGGGGAATATGGGGATGGGTGGATTGGGGAATGAGGGTATATGGGGAATGGGGAGAATTGGAAATGGAGAGGAATTGGGGAATGGAGGGGAATATGAGGAATGGGGTAATATGGGGTATGGGGAATACGAGGAATGGGGGAATGGAGGGGAATATGGCGAAGGGGGTATGGGGAATGGAGGGGATTATGGGGAATGGGGGGAATATGGGGAATGGAGGGGAATTTGGGGATTGGGGGGAATATGGGGAATGGGGGGAATATGGGGACTGGGGGATTGGGGAATGTGGAATGGAGGGGAATATGGGGAATGGGTAAATGGGGAATATGGGGGAATGGAGGGGAATATAGGGAATCGGAGGATGGGGAATGGGGGGAAAATGGGGAATGGAGGGGAATATGGGGAAAATGGGGAAGAATATGGGGAATGGCGGAATATGGGGAATGGGGGAGTTGCGAATGGGGGGAATATGGGGAATTGTGGGAATATGGGGAAAATGGGGAATGGAGGGGAATAAGGTGAATGTGGGGAATGGGGGATTATGGGGAATATGGGGAATGGAGGGAAATATGGGGACTGGGGGTGGAATGGAGAATATGGGGATTGGCATGGGGAATATGGGGAATGGAGGGGAATATGGGGAATGGTAGAAATATGGGGAATGGGGGAAGAGAATAGAGGGGAATATAGGGAATGGGGGGAATATGGGGAATGGGGGGGGAATGGGGAATGGAGGAATATGGGGAAGGGGGATGGCGAATGGAGGGGAATATGGGGAAAGGTGGAATGGGGAATGGAGGGGAATATTGGGAATGTGGGGGAATATGGGGAATGGGGGAAAATGGAGAAGGGGAATGGGGGAATATGTGGAATGGGGAAGGGGCGATGGGGAATTGAGGGGAATATGGGGAATGGGGAGAATATGGGGAATGGGGGAATATGCGGAATGGGGGGAATTGGGGGAATATGGGGAATGGAAGGGGATATGGGGAATGGGGGGTATAGGGGGATATGTGGAATGGGGGAATATGGGGAATGGGAGAATGGGGAATGGGGGCAATATGGGGAATGGAGGGAAATATGGGGGGAATATGGTGATGGGGGGATTGGGGAATGAGGAATATGGGGAATGGGGGAATAGGGAATGGAAGGGAATATGGGGAATGGGGATAATATGGGGTATGGGGGGGGAATATGGGGAATGGAGGGGCAGATGGGGAATGGGGGTATGGTGAATGGAGGGGAGAATGGGGGGGAATAACGGAACTGGGGGAATGAGGGGAATATGGGGAATGAGGAATGGGGAATGGAGGGGAATGGGGGGATGGGGAATTGGGTAAATGGGGAATGGAAGGGAATGGGGGGAATATGGGGTTTGGGAGAATATGGGGAATGGAGGGGCATATGGGGAATGGGGGGATGGGGAATGGAGGGGCATATGGGGAATGGAGGGAAATGGGGGTATGGTCGAATGGAGGGAAGAATGGGGAATGGGGGGGAATAAGGGAACTGGGGGGAATGAGAGGAATGGGGAATGGAGGGGAATGGGAGGAATGGGGAATGGAGGGGAATATGGGAAATGTGGGGGAATAGGGGGAATATGGGGAATGGGGGTAATATGGGGTATGGGGGGAATATGGGGAATGGGGGAGTTGGGAATGGGGAATTGGGTAAATGGGGAATGGAGGGGAATATGGGGTATGGGGGGAATATGGGAAATGGGGGAATGGAGGGGAATATGAGGGATACGGAATGGAGGGGAATATGGGGATGAATATGGGGAATGGGGGAGTTGGGAATGGGGGAATATGGGGAATTGTGGAAATATGGGGAATGAGAGGAATATGGGGAATGGAGGGAATATGTGGAATGGGGAATATGTGGATTGGCGTGGGGAATGGGTAATTAGGGGAATATGGGAAATGGGGGAATATGGGGAATTATGGTATAGGGAATGGAGGGGAATATGGGGAATGGTGTAATTTGGGGAATGGGGGGAATGGGGGAACAAGGGAACTGGGGGGAATATGGGGGGATGGGGAATTGGGTAAATGGGGAATGGAGGGGAATATGGGGAATGGGGGTAATATGTGGTATGGGGGGGAATATGGGGAATGGGGGAGAATATGGGGAGATGGGGAATTGGGTAAATGGGGAATGGAGGGGGAATATGGGGAATGGAGGGGAATATGGGGAATGGGGGGAATATGGGGTATGGGGGGAATATGGGGAATGGGGGAATGGAGGAGAATATGGGGAATGGGAAGATGGGGAATTGGGTAAATGGGGAATGTAGGGGAATATGGGGAATGGGGGTAATATGGGGTATGGGGGGAATATGGGGAATGGGGGAATGGAGGAGAATATGGGGAATGGGGGGATGGGGAATATGGGGAATGATGGGGAATGGGGGGAATATGGGGTATGGGGGGAATATGGGAAATTGGGGAATGGGGGGAATATGGGAATGGAGGGGAATATGGGGAATGGGGAAGAATATGGGGAATGGGGGAGTTGGGAATGGGGGAATATGGGGAATGGAGGGAATATGGGGAATGGGGTGGAATGGGGAATATGTGGATTGGCGTGGGGAATGGAGGGGAATATGGGGAATGGAGGGGAATATGGGGAATGGAGGAATATGGGAAATGGGGTAATGGGGAATGGAGGGAATATGGGGACTTGTGGGATTGGGGAATGAGGGGAATACGGGGGAATGGGGAATGGAGGGGAATATGGGGAATGGGGTAAATGGGGAATGGAGGGGAATATGGGGAATGGGGGTAATATGGGGTGTGGGGGGAATTGGGGAATATGGGGAATGGGGGGATGGGAAATGGAGGGGAATATGGGGGATATGGGGAATGGGGGAATATGGGAAATGGGGTAATGGGGAATGGAGGGAATATGGGGACTTGTGGGATTGGGGAATGAGGGGAATACGGGGTAATGGGGAATGGAGGGGAATATGGGGAATGGGGTAAATGGGGAATGGAGGGGAATATGGGGAATGGGGGTAATATGGGGTGTGGGGGGAATTGGGGAATGGAGGGGAATGGGGGGATGGGAAATGGAGGGGAATATGGGGAATGTGGGGGAATGGGAATATGGGGGAATGGAGGGGACTGGTGGGAATAGAGAATCGGGGAATATGGGGAATGGGGGGAATAAGGAATGGAGGGGAATGGGGGAATATGGGGAATGGGGGTAATATGGGGTGTGGGGGGATGGGGAATGGAGGGGAATATGGGGAATGGGAATATGGGGAAAGGGGGGAATAGGGAATGGAGGGGAATATGGGGAATGGGAATATGGGGAAAGGGGGGAATAGGGAATGGAGGGGAATATGGGGAATGGTGGGAATATGGGGAATGGGGGAATATTGGGAATGGGGGAATGGGGAAGGGGTAATGGCGAATGGAGGGGAATATGGGGAATGGAGGGGAATATTGGGAATCGGGGGGAATGGGGAATGCAGGGAAATATGGGGAATGTGGGGGAATATGGGGAATGGTGGGAATTGGGGGTATATGGTGAAAGGGGGTGAATGGGGAATGTGGGAATATGGGGAATGGGGGAAAATGGAGAATGGGATTAGGGAATGGGGGAATATCGGGAACGGGGAAATGGGGAAGGGAGTGATGGGGAATGGGGGGAATATGGGGAATGGGGAGAATATGGATAATGGGGGAATATGGGGAATGGGGGAATATTGGGGGAATGGGGGAATATGGGGAATGGAGGGAATTTGTGGATTGGGGGAAATGTGGAATGGGGTGAATATGGGAAATGGGGAATGGAAGGGAATATGCGGAATGGGTGGAATGTGGGGAATGGGAAAAGGAGGGGAATATGGGGAATGGAGGAATGTGGAATGGGGGGAATATGGGGAATGGGGGATTGGAGGGAAATATAGGTAATGGGAGGAATGGGGAATGGAGAATGCGGGGAATATGGGGAATGGTAGGAATATGGGGAATGGGGGAATATGGTGAAAAGGGGTGAATGGGGAATGGGGGAAAATGGAGAATGGGATTGGGGGGAATATGGGGAACGGGGAAATGGGGAATTGGGGAATATGGGGAATGAAGGGAATATGTGGATTGGGGGAAATATGGAATGGGGAGAATATGGGAAATGGGGAATGGAATGGAATATGCGGAATGTGGGGAATGGGGAAAGGAGGGGAATATGGGGAATGGAGGAATGTGGAATGGGGGGAATATGGGGAATGGAGGGGAATATGG
Source organism: Chiloscyllium plagiosum (assembly GCF_037043375.1). Classification (NCBI taxonomy): domain Eukaryota; kingdom Metazoa; phylum Chordata; class Chondrichthyes; order Orectolobiformes; family Hemiscylliidae; genus Chiloscyllium; species Chiloscyllium plagiosum. Next base: position 26,052,500 of record NW_028270183.1, on the reverse strand, counting down.
GTAATGGGAGGAATGGGGAATGGGGGAATGGAGAATGCGGGGAATATGGGGAATAGGGGAATATGGGGAAAGTGGGAATGGAGGGAATATATGGATTGAGGGAAATGTGGAATGGGGGAATATGGGGAATGGGGGAAATGGGGAATGGAAGGGAATATGCAGAATGGGGGGAATATGGGGAATGAGGGGAATGGGGAAAGGAGGGGAATATGGGGAATGGAGGAATGTGGAATGGGGGAATATGGGGAATGGGAGAATATGGGGAATGCGGGGAATATGGGGAATGGAGGATAATATGTGGAATGGGGGATATGGGGAATGGGGAATGGAGGGGAATATGGGGAATGGGGGAATATGGGGAATGGGGTGGAATGGAGAATTGAAGGGAATGTGGGGAATAGGGGGAATATGGAATGGGGGAATATGTGGAATGGGGGATTGGGGGAATGTGGAATGGGGAATGTAGGGGAATATGGGGAATGGGGGTATGTGGAGAATGGAGGGGAATATGGGGAATGGGGGGAATTGGGAAAGGAGGGGAATATGCGGATTGGAGAAATGGGGAATGGAGAAATGGGGAATGGGGGAATATGTGGAACGGGGGGAATGCGGAATGGGGGGAGGGGGAAATGGGGGAATATTAGGGTAATGGGGGAATGTGGGGGAATGGGGAATATGTGGAATGGGAGAATGTGGTATGGGGGGAATATGGGGAATGGAGGGGAATTATGGGGAATTGGGGAATGGGGGAATATGGGTAATAATGGGGAATATGGGGGAGTGGGGAATGGGGGAATATGGGGAATGTGGAATGGGGGAATGGAGAATGGAAGGGAATGTGGGAAATGGGGGAATGGGAGAATGGGGAATGGAGGGGAATATGGGGAATGGGGGAATATGGGTTATGGGCGAATAGGGTAATGGGGGGATTGGGGAATGGGGGAATATGGGGTAATGGGGAATGGCGTAAATGGGGAATGGAGGAGAATATGGGGAATGGGGTAATATGGGGTATGGGGGGAATATGGGGAATGGGGGAATGGAGAGGCATATGGGGAATGGAGGGCAATATGGGGAATGGAGGAATGTGGAATGGGGGAATATGGGGAATGGGGGAATGGAGGGGAATATGGGTAATGGGGGGAATGGGGAATATTGGGAATGTGGGGGAGTATGGGGAATGGAGGAATATGGGGAATGGAGGAATGGAGAAGGGGGAATATTGGGAATGTGGGGGAGTATGGGGAATGGGGGAATATGGGGAATGGGGGGAATATGGTGAAACGGGAGGAATGAGGAATGGGGGAATATGGGGAATGGGGAAAATTGAGAAGGGGAATGGGGGAAATGAGGAAAGGGGTGATGGGGAATTGGGGGGAATATGGGGAATGGGGTAGAATATGGGGAATGGGGGAATATGTGGAATGGGGGAATGGGGGAATATTGGGAATGGGTGAATATGGGGAATGGAGGGGGATATGGGGAATGGGGGAATATGTGGAAGGGGGGAATATGGGTTATGGGGGGAATATGGGGAATGGAGGGGGATATGGGGAATGGGGGGTGATGGGGAATATGTGGAAGGGGGAATATGGGTTATGGGGGGAATATGGGGAATGGGGAGCATATGGGGAATGGAGGGGAATATGGGGAATGGAGGGGAATATGGAGAATGGGGGAATATGGGTTATGGGGGAATATGGGGGGATTGGGGAATGGGGGAATATGGTGATGGGATTGGGGAATGAGAGGAATATGGGGAATAGAGAATGGAAGGGAATATAGGGAATGTTGTAATGGGGAAAGGGGTAAATGGGGTATGGGGGGAATATGGGGAATGGTGGAATAGAGGGGCATATGGGGAATGGAGGGGAATATGGGGAATGTGGGGGATTGGGGAATGGAGGGGAATATGGGGAATGGGGTAATATGGGGTATGGGGGGAATATGGGGAATGGGAGAATGGAGAGGCATATGGGGAATGGAAGGGAGTATGGGGAATGGAGGAATGTGGAATGGGGGAATATGGGGAATGGGGGAATGGAGGGGAATATGGAGAATGGGGGAACATGGGAAATGGAGGAATATGGGGAATGGTCGAATGGAGAAGGGGGAATGTTGGGAATGGGGGAGTATGGGGAATATGGGGAATGCAGGGAATATGATGAAAGGGGAGGAATGAGGAATGGGAGAATACGGGGAATGGGGGAATATGGGGAATGGGGGGAATATGGTGAAAAGGGAGGAATGGGGGAATATGGGGAAAATGGAGAAGGAATGGGGGAAATGGGGAAGGGGGTGATGGGAAATTGGGGGGAATATGGGGAATGGGGTAGAATATGGGGAATGGGGGAATATGTGGAATTGGGGAATTGGGGAATATTGGGAATGGGTGAATATTGGGAATGGAGGGGGATATGGGGAATATGTTGAAGGGGGGAATATGGATTATGGGGGGAATATGGGGAATGGAGGGTATGGGCAATATGTGGAAGGGGGGAATATGGGTTATGGGGGGAATATGGGGAATAGTGGGGGAATGGGGGAATATGGGGAATGGAGGGGGATATGGGGAATGGGGGAATATGGGGAATATGTTGAAGGGGGGAATATGGGTAATGGGGGGAATATGGGGAATGGAGGGTATGGGGAATATGTGGAAGGGGGGAATATGGGTTATGGGGGGAATATGGGGAATAGTGGGGGAATGGGGGAATATGGGGAATGGAGGGAATCTGTGGATTGGGGGAAATGTGGAATGGGGTGAATATGGGAAATGGGGAATGGAATGGAATATGCGGAATGGGTGGAATGTGGGGAATGGGAAAAGGAGGGGAATATGGGGAATGGAGGAATGTGGAATGGGGTGAATATGGGGGAATGGAGGGGAATATAGGTAATGGGAGGAATGGGGAATGGGGGAATGGAGAATGCGGGGAATATGGGGAATGGAGGATAATATGTGGAATGGGGAATGGGGGGAATGGAGGGGAATATGGGGAATGGTGGGAATATGGGGAATGGGGGAATATGGTGAATGGGGAATGGGGGAAAATGGAGAATGGGATTGGGGAATGGGAATATGGGGAACGGGGAAATGGGGAAGGGAGTGATGGGGAATGGGGGGAATATGGGGAATGGGGGAATATTGGGGGAATATGGGGAATGGGGGGAATATGCGGATTGGGGGTAATATGGAATGGGGAGAATATGGGAAATGGGGAATGGAATGGAATATGTGAAATGTGGGGAATGTGGGGAATGGGGAAAGGAGGGGAATATGGGGAATGGAGGGTATGGGGAATATGTGGAAGGGGGGAATATGGGTTATGGGGGGAATATGGGGAATAGTGGGGGAATGGGGGAATATGGGGAATGGAGGGAATCTGTGGATTGGGGGAAATGTGGAATGGGGTGAATATGGGAAATGGGGAATGGAATGGAATATGCGGAATGGGTGGAATGTGGGGAATGGGAAAAGGAGGGGAATATGGGGAATGGAGGAATGTGGAATGGGGGGAATATGGGGAATGGGGGAATGGAGGGGAATATAGGTAATGGGAGGAATGGGGAATGGGGGAATGGAGAATGCGGGGAATATGGGGAATGGAGGATAATATGTGGAATGGGGAATGGGGGGAATGGGGAATGGAGGGGAATATGGGGAATGGTGGGAATATGGGGAATGGGGGAATATGGTGAAAGGGGGTGAATGGGGAATGGGGGAAAATGGAGAATGGGATTGGGGAATGGGAATATGGGGAACGGGGAAATGGGGAAGGGAGTGATGGGGAATGGGGGGAATATGGGGAATGGGGGAATATTGGGGGAATATGGGGAATGGGGGGAATATGTGGATTGGGGGTAATATGGACTGGGGAGAATATGGGAAATGGGGAATGGAATGGAATATGCGAAATGTGGGGAATGTGGGGAATGGGGAAAGGAGGGGAATATGGAGAATGGAGGAATGTGGAATGGGGGGAATATGGGGAATGGGGGAATGGAGGGGAATATGTGTAATGGGAGGAATGGGGAATGGAGAATGTGGGGGAATAGGGGAATATGGGGAAAGGGGGAATGGAGGGAATATGTGGATTGGGGGAAATGTGGAATGGGGGAATATGGGGAACGGGGGAAATGGGGAATGGAAGGGAATATGCGGAATGGGGGAATATGGGGAATGGAGGAATGTGGAATGGGGGAATATGGGGAATGGGAGAATATGGGGAATGCGGGGAATATGGGGAATGGATGATAATATGTGGAACGGGGGGAATGGGGGATATGGGGAATGGAGGGGAATATGCGGAATGGGGGAATTTGGGGAATGGGGGAATGGGGTGGAATGGAGAATTGAGGGGAATAGGGGGAATATGGAATGGGGGAATATTTGGAATGGGGGAATGGGGGGAATGGGGAATGTAGGGGAATATGGGGAATGGGGGTATGTGGGGAATGGAGAATGGAGGGCAATATGGGGAATGGGGGGAATTGGGAAAGGAGGGGAATATGCGGAATGGAGAAATGGGGAATGGGGGATAATGGGGAATGGGGGAATATGTGGAACGTGGGAAATGCGGAATGGGGGAGGGAGGAATGGGGGAATATTAGGGTAATGGGGGAATATGGGGAATGGGACAATATGGGGAATGGAGGGAATATGTGGAATGGGAGAATGTGGTATGGGGGGAATATGGGGAATGGAGGGGAATTATGGGGAATGGGGGAATATGGGTAATAATGGTGAATATGGAGGAGTGGAGAATGGGGGGAATATGGGGAATGGAGAATGGAAGGGAATGGGGGAATGGGAGAATGGGGAATGGAGGAATATGGGTTATGGGGGAATAGGGTAATGGGGGAATATGGGAAATGGGGGAATAGGGAATGGAAGGGAATATGGGGAATGGCGTAAATGGGGAATGGAGGGGAATATGGGGAATGGGATAATATGGAGTATGGGGGGAATATGGGGAATGGGGGAATGGAGAGGCATATGGGGAATGGAGGGGAATATGGGGAATGGAGGAATGTGGAATGGGGGAATGGAGGGGAATATGGGTAATGGAGGAATATGGGGAATGGAGGAATGGAGAAGGGGGAATATTGGGAATGTGGGGGAGTATGGGGAATGGGGGAATATGGGAAATGGGGGGAATATGGTGAAAGGGGAGGAATGAGGAATGGGGGAATATGGGGAATGGGGAAAATTGAGAAGGGAATGGGGGAAATGGGGAAGGGGGTGATGGGGAATTGGGGGGAATATGGGGAATGGGGTAGAATATGGGGAATGGGGGAATATGTGGAATGGGGGAATAGGGGGAATGGGGGAATATTGGGAATGGGTGAATATGGGGAATGGAGGGGGATATGGGGAATGGGGGAATATGTGGAAGGGGGGAATATGGGTTATGGGGGGAATATGGGGAATGGAGGGGGATATGGGGAATGGGGGGGTATGGGGAATATGTGGAAGGGGGGAATATGGGTTATGGGGGGAATATGGGGAATGGGGGGCATATGGGGAGTGGAGGGGAATATGGGGAATGGAGGGGAATATGGAGAATGGGGGAATATGGGTTATGGGGGAATATGGGGAATGGGGGACTATGGGGAATGGGGGAATATGGGGAATGGGGGGATTGGGGAATGGGGGAATATGGTGATGGGATTGGGGAATGAGAGGAATATGGGGAATAGGGAATGGAAGGGAATATGGGGAATGTTGTAATGGGGAAAGGGGTAAATGAGGAATGGAGGGGAAAATGGGGAATGGTGGAATAGAGGGGCATATGGGGAATGGAGGGGAATATGGGGAATGTGGGGGATTGGGGAATGGAGGGGAATATGGGGAATGGGGAATGGGGGGAATATGGGGACTGGGGGGAACGGGGAATGAGGGGAATATGGGGAAAGGTGAATGGGGGAATGAGAAATGGGGGAATGGGGAATATGGGGAATGGGGGGATGGGGAATCGGGTAAATGGGGAATGGGGGTAATATGGGGTATGGGGGAATATGGGGAATGGAGGGGAATATGGGGAATGGAGGGGAATTGGGGGAATGGGGAATGGAGGGGAATATGGAGAATGGGGGGATTGGGGAAGGGGAGAATATGGTGATGGGGGATTGGGGAATGCGAGGAATATGGGGAATGGGGGAATAGGGAATGGAAGGGAGTATGGGGAATGTTGTAATGGGGAAAGGGGTAAATGGGGAATGGAGGGGAATATGAGGAATGGGGGTAATATGGGGTATTGGGGGAATATGGGGAACGAGGGAATGGAGGGGCATATGGGGAATGGAGGGGAATATGGGGTATGGGGAATGGAGGGGAATATGGGGAATGGAGGGGAATATGGAAATGTGGGGGATTGGGGAATGGAGGGGAATATGGGGAATGGAGTGAATATGGGGGTAATGGGGAATGGGGGGAATATTGGGACTGGGGGAACGGGGAATGAGGGGGATATGGGGAAAGGTGAATGGGGGAATGAGGAATGGGGAATGGAGGGGAATATGGGGAATGGGGGGAATATGGGGAATGGAGGGAAATATGGGGAATGGGGTGAATATGGGGAATGGGGAATGGAGGGGAATTGGGGGAATGGGGAATGGAGGGGAATATGGAGAATGGGGGAATATGGGGAATGGGGGGATTGGGGAATGGGGGAATATGGTGATGGGTGGATTGGGGAATGAGAGGAATATGGGGAATGGGGGAATAAGGAATGGAAGGGAATATGGGGAATGTTGTAATGGGGAAAGGGGTAAATGGGGAATGGAGGGGAATGGGGGGAATATGGGGACTGGAGGGGCATATGGGGAATGGAGGGGAATATGGGGGTATGGGGAATGGCGGAATATGGGGAATGGAGGAATGGAGAAGGGGGAATATTGGGAATGTGGGGAATGGGGAGAATATGGTGAAAGGGGAGGAATGGGGAAAATGGAGAAGGGGAATGGAATATGGGGAAGGGGGAAATGGGGAAGTGGGTGATGGGGAATTTGGGGGAATGGGGGAATATGGGAAATGGGGTAGAATATGGGGAATGAGGGAATATGTGGAATGGGGGAATAGGGGGAATATGGGGAATGGGGTAATATTGGGAATGGGTGAATATGGGGAATGGAGGGGGATATGGGGAATGGGGGGTATGGGGAATGGAGGAGAATATGGAGAAATGGGGAATGGAAGGGAATATGGAGAATGGGGGAATATGGGTTATGGGGGAATATGAGGAATGGGGGAATATTGGGAATGTGGGGGAGTATGGGGAATGGGGAGAATATGGTGAAAGGGGAGGAATGGGGAATTGGGGAATGGGGAAAATGGAGAAGGGGAATGGGGGAATATGGGGAAGGGGGAAATGGGTAAGTGGGTGATGGGGAATATGGGGAATGGGGGAATATGGGAAATGGGGTAGAATATGGGGAATGGGGGAATATGTGGAATGGGGGAATATGTGGAATGGGGGAATAGTGGGAATGGGGGAATATGGGGAATGGGGTAATATTGGGAATGGGTGAATATGGGGAATGGAGGGGGATATGGGTAATGGGGGGTAAGGGGAATGGAGGGGAATATGGTGAAAGGGGGAATGGGGAATGGAGGGGAATATGGGTTATGGGGGAATATGGGGAATGGGGGAATATGGGGAATGGGGAATATGGTGATGGGATTGGGGAATGAGAGGAATATGGGGAATGGTGAAGTAGGGAATGGAAGGGAATATGGGGAATGTTGTAATGGGGAAAGGGGTAAATGGGGAATGGAGGGGAATATGGGGAATAGGGTGAATATGGGGAATGGGGGGATTGGGGAATGGGGGAATATGGTGATGGGATTGGGGAATGAGAGGAATATGGGGAATAGGGAATGGAAGGGAATATGGGGAATGTTGTAATGGGGAATGTGGGGGATTGGGGAATGGAGGGGAATATGGGGAATGGAGTGAATATGGGGGTAATGGGGAATGGGGGGAATATTGGGACTGGGGGAACGGGGAATGAGGGGGATATGGGGAAAGGTGAATGGGGGAATGAGGAATGGGGGAATGGGGAATGGAGGGGAATATGGGGAATGGGGGGATGGGGAATTGGGTAAATGGGGAATATGGGGAATGGAGGGGAATATGGGGAATGGGGGGAATATGGGGAATGGAGGGGAATATGGGGAATGGGGTGAATATAGGGAATGGGGAATGAAGGGGAATTGGGGGAATGGGGAATGGAGGGGAATATGGAGAATGGGGGAATATGGGGAATGGGGGGATTGGGGAATGGGGGAATATGGTAATGGGTGGATTGGGGAATGAGAGGAATATGGGGAATGGGGGAATAAGGAATGGAAGGGAATATGGGGAATGTTGTAATGGGGAAAGGGGTAAATGGGGAATGGAGGGGAATATGGGGAATGGGGGGAATATGGGGAATGGAGGGGCATATGGGGAATGGAGGGGAATATGGGGGTATGGGGAATGGCGGAATATGGGGAATGGAGGAATGGAGAAGGGGGAATATTGGGAATGTGAGGGAGTATGGGGAATGGGGGAAATGGGGAGAATATGGTGAAAGGGGAGGAATGGGGAAAATGGAGAAGGGGAATGGGGGAATATGGGGAAAGGGGAAATGGGGAAGTGGGTGATGGGGAATTTGGGGGAATATGGGGGATGGGGGAATATGGGAAATGGGGTAGAATATGGGGAATGAGGGAATATGTGGAATGGGGGGAATAGGGGGAATATGGGGAATGGGGTAATATTGGGAATGGGTGAATATGGGGAATGGAGGGGGATATGGGGAATGGGGGTATGGGGAATGGGGAATGGAGGAGAATATGGAGAAAGGGGGAATGGGGAATGGAGGGGAATATGGAGAATGGGGCAATATGGGTTATGGGGGAATATGGGGAATGGGGGAATATTGGGAATGTGGGTGAGTATGGGGAATGGGGGAATGGGGAGAATATGGTGAAAGGGGAGGAATGGGGAATTGGGGAATGGGGAAAATGGAGAAGGGGAATGGGGGAATATGGGGAATGGGTAAGTGGGTGATGGGGAATTTGGGGGAATATGGGGAATGGGGTAATATTGGGAATGGGTGAATATGGGGAATGGAGGGGGATATGGGGAATGGGGGTATGGGGAATGGGGAATGGAGGGGAATATGGTGAAAGGGGGAATGGGGAATGGAGGGGAATATGGGTTATGGGGGAATATGGGGAATGGGGGAATATGGGGAATATGGTGATGGGATTGGGGAATGAGAGGAATATGGGGAATGGGGAAGTAGGGAATGGAAGGGAATATGGGGAATGTTGTAATGGGGAAAGGGGTAAATGGGGAATGGAGGGGAATATGGGGAATGGGGGTAATAAGGGGTATTGGGGGAATGGAGAGGCATATGGGGAATGGAGGAGAATATGGGGTATGGGGAATGGAGGGGAATATGGGGAATTGGGAATATGGGGAATGGGGGAATATGGGGGATTGGGGAATGGAGGGGAATATGGGGAATGGGGTGAATATGGGGAATGGGGGGATTGGGGAATGGGGGAATATGGTGATGGGATTGGGGAATGAGAGGAATATGGGGAATTGGGAATGGAAGGGAATATGGGGAATGTTGTAATGGGGAAAGGGGTAAATGGGGAATGGAGGGGAAAATGGGGAATGGGGGTAATATGGGGTATGGGGGAATATGGGGAATGGGGGAATAGAGGGGCATATGGGGGAATGGAGGGGAATATGGGGAATGTGGGGGATTGGGGAATGGAGGGGAATATGGGGAATGGGGTGAACATGGAGGTAATGGGGAATGGGGGGAATATGGGGACTGGGGGGAACAGGGAATGAGGGGAATATGGGGAAAGGTGAATGGGGGAATGGGGAATGGAGGGGAATATGGGGAATGGGGGGGATGGGGAATTGGGTAAATGGGGAATGTGGGGAATGGGGGTAATATGGGCTATGGGGGAATATGGGGAATGGAGGAATGGAGGGGAATATGGGGAATGTGGGGGAATGGGGGGAATATGGGGAATGGAGGGGAATGGGGAGAATATGGGGAATGGGGAGAATATGGGGAATGGGGTGAATATGGGGAATGGAGGGGAATTGGGGGAATGGGGAATGTGGGGGAATATGGGGAATGGGGTGAATATGGGGAATGGGGAATGGAGGGGAATTGGGGGAATAGGAAATGGAAGGGAATATGAGGAATGTTGTAATGGGGAAAGGGGTAAATGGGGAATGGAGGGGAATATAGGGAATGGGGGGAATATGGGGAATGGGGGAATGGAGGGGCATATGGGGAATGGAGGGGAATGGGGGTATGGGGAATGGAGGAATATGGGCAATGGAGGAATGGAGAAGGGGGAACATTGGGAATGTGGGGGAGTATGAGGGAATATGGGGAATGGGGGGAATATGGTGAAAGGGGAGGAATGGGGAATTGGGGAATGGGGAAAATGGAGAAGGGGAATGGGGGAATATGGGGAAGGGGAAATGGGGAAGGGGGTTATGGGGAATTGGGGGGAATGGGGGAAAACGGGAAATTTGGTAGAATATGGGGAATGGGGGAATATGTGGAATCGGGGGAATATGGGGAATGGGGGGAATATGGGGAATGGGGGAATATTGGGAATGGGTGAATATGGGGAATGGGTGAATATGGGGAATGGGGGAATATTGGGAATGGAGGGGGAATATGGGGAATGGAGGGTATGGGGAATGGAGGGGAATATGGGGAATGGGGGAATGGGGAATGGAGGGGAATATGGAGAATGGGGGAATATGGGTTATGGGGGAATATGGGGAATGGGGGAATATGGGGAATGGGGGAATTGGGGATTGGGGGAATATGGTGATGGGATTGGGGAATGAGAGGAATATGGGGAATGGGTGAATAGGGAATGGAAGAGAATATGGGGAATGTTGTAATGGAGAAAGGGGTAAATGGGGAATGGGGGTAATATGGGGTATGGGTGAATATGGAGAATGGGGGAATGGAGGGGAATATGGGGAATGGAGGGGAATATGGGGGATTGGGGAATGGAGGGGAATATGGGGAATGGGGTGAATATGGGGGTAGTGGGGAATGGGGAAATATGGGGACTGGGGGAATGGGGAATGTGGGGAATATGGGGAAAGGTGAATGGGGGAATTAGGAATGGGGGAATGGAGGGGAATATGGGGAATGGGGGGATGGGGAATTGGGTAAATGGGGAATGGGGGTAATATGGGGTGTGGGGGAATATGGGGAATGGAGGGGAATGGGGGAATGGAGGGGAATATGGGGAATGGGGGGAATATGGGGAATGGGGGAATAGGGAATGGAAGAGAATATGGGGAATGTTGTAATGGAGAAAGGGGTAAATGGGGAATGTGGGGGAATGAGAGGAATATCGGGAATGGGGGAATAGGGAATGGAAGAGAATATGGGGAATGTTGTAATGGAGAAAGGGGTAAATGGGGAATGGGGTAATATGGGGTATGGGGGGAATATGGAGAATGGGGGAATGGAGGGGAATATGGGGAATGGAGGGGAATATGGGGAATGGAGGGGAATATGGGGGATTTGGGAATGGAGGGGAATATGGGGAATGGGGTGAATATGGGGGTAATGGGGAATGGGGGAAATATAGGGACTGGGGGGAATGGGGAATATGGGGAAAGGTGAATGGGGGAATGAGGAATGGGGGAATGGAGGGGAATATGGGGAATGGGGGGATGGGGAATTGGGTAAATGGGGAATGAGGGTAATATGGGGTGTGGGGAAATATGGGGAATGGGGGAATGGAGGGGAATATGGGGAATGGAGGGGAATATGGGGAATGTGGGGGAATGGGGGGAATATGGGGAATGGGGGAATGAGAGGACTGGGGGAATGGGGAATGGAGGGGAATAGGGTAAATGGGAAATGTAGGGGAATGTGGTGAATGGGGGTAATAAAGGGTATGGGGGGAATATGGGAAATGGGGGAATGGAGGGGAATATGGGGATGGGGAATGGAGGGGAATATGGGGAATGTGGGGGAATGTGGAAATATGGGGAATGGGGTGAATATGGGGAATGGGGGGAATGGGGAATGGAGGGGAATTGGGGGAATGGAGAATGGAGGGGAATATGGAGAATGGGGGAATATGGGTTATGGGGGAATATGGTGATGGGGGATTGGGGAATGAGAGGAATATGGGGAATGAGAGGAATATGGGGAATGGAAGGGAATATGGGGAATGTTGTAATGGGGAAAGGGGTAAATGGGGAATGGAGGGGAATATGGGGAATGGGGGTAATATGGGTGTATGGGGGGAATATGGGGAATGGGGGAGCATATGGGGAATGGAGGGAAATATGGGGAATGGGAGTATGGGGAATTGGGAATATGGGAAATGTGGGGGAATGGGGAATTGGGAAATGGGGGGAATATGGGGAATGTGGTGAATATGGGGAATGGGGATAATGGGGAATGGGGGGAATATGTGGGAATGGGGAATGGGGGGAATATGGGGAATGGGGGGAATGGGGAATGGAAGGGAATATGGGGAATGGGGGAATGGGGAATAGAGGGGAATATGGAGAATGGGGGAATATGGGTTATGGGGGGATTGGGGAATGGGGGAATATGGTGATGGGGGATTGGGGAATGAGAGGAATATGGGGAATGGGGGAATAAGGAATGGAAGGGAATATGGGGAATGTTGTAATGGGGAAAGGGGTAAATGGGGAATGGAGGGGAATATGGGGAATGGGGGTAATATGGGTGTATGGGGGGAATATGGGGAATGGGGGAGCATATGGGGAATGGAGGGAAATATGGGGAATGGGAGTATGGGGAATTGGGAATATGGGAAATGTGGGGGAATGGGGAATTGGGAAATGGGGGAATATGGGGAATGTGGTGAATATGGGGAATGGGGATAATGGGGAATGGGGGGAATGGGGAATGGAAGGGAATATGGGGAATGGGGGAATGGGGAATAGAGGGGAATATGGAGAATGGGGGAATATGGGTTATGGGGGGATTGGGGAATGGGGGAATATGGTGATGGGGGATTGGGGAATGAGAGGAATATGGGGAATGGGGGGAATAAGGAATGGAAGGGAATATGGGGAATGTTGTAATGGGGAAAGGGGTAAATGGGGAATGGAGGGGAATATGGGGAATGGGGTTAATATGGGGTATTGGGGGAATATGGGGAATGGGGGAATGGAGGGGCATATGGGGAATGGAGGGGAATATGGGGAATGGAGGGGAATATGGGGAATGGGGGAATATGGGAAATGGGGGATTGGGGAATGGAGGGGACTATGGGGAATGGGGTGAATATGGGGGTAATGGGGAATGGGGGGAATTTGGGGACTATGGGGAATGAGGGGAATATGGGGAAAGGTGAATGGGGGAATGGAGAATATGGGGAATGGGGGGATGGGGAATTGGGTAAATGGGGAATGTGGGGAATGGGGAGAATATGCGGAATGGAGGGGAATATGGGGAATGGGGGAATGGGGGAATGGAGGGGAATATGGGGAATGTGGGGGAATAGGGGGAATATGGGGGAATGGGGAATGGAGGGGAATATGGGGGCTGGGGGAATAGGGAATGGAAGGGAATATGGGGAATGTTGTAATGGGGAAAGGGGTAAATGTGGAATGGAGGGGAATATGGGAAATGGGGGTAATATGGGTGTATGGGGGCAATATGGGGAATTGGGGAATGGAGGAGCATATGGGGAATGGAGGGGAATATGGGGTATGGGGTGAATATGGGGGTAGTGGGGGATGGGGGAAATATGGGGACCGTGGGGAATGGAGAATGTGGGGAATATGGGGAAAGGTGAATGGGGGAATGAGGACTGGGGGAATGGGGGGATGGGGAATTGGGTAAATGGGGAATGTGGGTAATATGGGGTGTGGGTGAATATGGGGAATGGGGGAATGGAGGGGAATATGGGGAATGTGGGGGAATGGGGGGAATATGGGGAATGGGGGAATAGGGAATGGAAGAGAATATGGGGAATGTTGTAATGGAGAAAGGGGTAAATGGGGAATGGAGGGGAATATGGGGAATGTGGGGGAATGAGAGGAATATTGGGAATGGGGGAATAGGGAATGGAAGAGAATATGGGGAATGTTGTAATGGAGAAAGGGGTAAATGGGGAATGGGGTAATATGGGGTATGGGGGGAATATGGAAAATGGTGGAATGGAGGGGAATATGGGGAATGGAGGGGAATATGGGGGATTGGGGAATGGAGGGGAATATGGGGAATGGGGTGAATATGGGGGTAATGGGGAATGAGGGGAATATGGGGAAAGGTGAATGGGGGAATGAGGAATGGGGGAATGGAGGGGAATATGAGGAATGGGGGGATGGGGAATTGGGTAAATGGGGAATGAGGGTAATATGGGGTGTGGGGGAATATGGGGAATGGGGGGATGGAGGGGAATATGGGGAATGGGGAATGAGGGGAATATGGGGAAAGGTGAATGGGGGAATGAGGAATGGGGGAATGGAGGGGAATATGGGGAATGGGGGGATGGGGAATTGGGTAAATGGGGAATGAGGGTAATATGGGGTGTGGGGGAATATGGGGAATGGGGGAATGGAGGGGAATATGGGTAATGGAGGGGAATATGGGGAATGTGGGGGAATGGGGGGAATATGGGGAATGGGGGAATATGGGGAATGGGGGAATGAGAGGACTGGGGGAATGGGGAATGGAGGGGAATAGGGTAAATGGGGAATGTAGGGGAATGTGGTGAATGGGGGTAATAAAGGGTATGGGGGGAATATGGGAAATGGGGGAATGGAGGGGAATATGGGGAATGTGGAAATATGGGGAATGGGGTGAATATGGGGAATGGGGGGAATTGGGAATGGAGGGGAATTGGGGGAATGGAGAATGGAGGGGAATATGGAGAATGGGGGAATATGGGTTATGGGGGAATATGGGGAATGGGGGAATATGGGGAATGGGGGGATTGGGGAATTATGGTGATGGGGGATTGGGGAATGAGAGGAATATGGGGAATGGAAGGGAATATGGGGAATGTTGTAATGGGGAAAGGGGTAAATGGGGAATGGAGGGGAATATGGGGAATGGGGTAATATGGGCGTATGGGGGGAATATGGGAAATGGGGGAGCATATGGCGAATGGAGGGAAATATGGGGAATGGGAGTATGGGGAATGTGGGGGAATGGGGAATTGGGAAATGGAGGGGAATATGGGGAATGGGGTGAATATGGGGAATGGGGATAATGGGGAATGGGGGGAATATGTGGGAATGGGGAATGGGGGGAATATGGGGAATGGGGGGAATGGGGAATGGAAGGGAATATGGGGAATGGGGGAATGGGGAATAGAAGGGAATATGGAGAATGGGGGAATATGGGTTATGGGGGGATTGGGGAATGGGGGAATATTGTGATGGGGGATTGGGGAATGAGAGGAATATGGGGAATGGGGGAATAAGGAATGGAAGGGAATATGGGGAATGTTGTAATGGGGAAAGGGGTAAATGGGGAATGGAGGGGAATATGGGGAATGGGGTTAATATGGGATATTGGGGGAATATGGGGTATTGGGGGAATATGGGGAATGGGGGAATGGAGGGGCATATGGGGAATGGAGGGGAATATGGGGTATGGGGAATGGAGGGGAATATGGGGAATGGGGGAATATGGGAAATGGGGGATTGGGGAATGGAGGGGACTATGGGGAATGGGGTGAATATGGGGGTAGTGGGGAATGGGGGGAATATGGGGACTATGGGGAATGAGGGGAATATGGGGAAAGGTGAATGGGGGAATGGAGAATATGGGGAATGGAGGGATGGGGAATTGGGTGAATGGGGTAATATGGGAGAATATGCGGAATGGAGGGGAATATGGGGAATGGGGGAATGGAGGGGAATATGGGGAATGTGGGGGAATAGGGGGAATATGGGGAATGGGGGAAATGGGGGAATGGGGAATGGAGGGGAATATGGGGGATTGGGGAATGGAGGGGAATATGGGGAATGGGGTGAATATGGGGGTAATGGGGAATGGGGGGAATATGGGGAATGGGGGAATAGGGAATGGAAGGGAATATGGGGAATGTTGTAATGGGGAAAGGGGTAAATGTGGAATGGAGGGGAATATGGGAAATGGGGGTAATATGGGTGTATGGGGGGAATATGGGGAATGGGGGAATGGAGGAGCATATGGGGAATGGAGGGGAATATGGGGTATGGGGAATTATGGGGAATGTGGGGGAATAGGGAATTGGGGGGAATATGGGGAATGGGGGAATATGGGGAATGGGGGATTGGGGAATATGGGGAATGGGGTGAATATGGGGATAATGGGGAATGGGGGAATGGGGAATGGGGGGGGAATGGGGAATGGAAGGGAATATGTGGAATGGAGGGGAATATGGGTTATGGGGGAATATGGTGATGGGGGATTGGGGAATGAGAGGAATATGGGGAATGGGGAAATAGGGAATGGAAGGGAATATGGGGAATGTTGTAATGGGGAAAGGGGTAAATGAGGAATGGAGGGGAATATGGGAAATGGGGGTAATATGGGGTATTGGGGGAATATGGGGAATAGGGGAATGGAGGGGCATATTGGGAATGGAGGGGGGTATGGGGAATGGAGGGGAATATGGGGGATTGGGAAATGGGGTGAATAGCGGGTAATGGGGAATGGGGAAATATGGCGGGAATGGGGAATGAGGGGAATATGGGGAAAGGTGAATGGGGGAATGGGGAATTGAGGGGAATGGGGGGATGGGGAATTGGGTAAATGGGGAATGGGGGTAATATGGAGTATGGGGGAATATGGGGAATGGGGGAATGGAGGGGAATATGGGGAATGGGGGGAATATGGGGAATGGAGGGGAATATGGGGAATGGGGGGAATATGGGGAATGGGGGAATATGAGGACTGGGGGAATGGAGGGGGATATGGGGAATAGGGTAAATGGGGAATGGAGGGGAATGTGGTGAATGGGGGTAATAAAGGGTATGGGGGAATATGGGATGGGGAATGGAGGGGAATGTGGGGAATGCGGGGGAATGGGGAAATATGGGGAATGGGGGGGAATGGGGTGAATATGGGGAATGGGGGGAATGGGGAATGGAGGGGAATATGGAGAATGGGGGAATATGGGTTATGGGGGAATATGGGGAATGGGTGAATTTGGGGAATGGGGGGACTGGGGAATGGTGGAATATGGTGATGGGGGGATTGGGGAATGAGAGGAATATGGGGAATGGGAGATTAGGGAATGGAAGGGAATATGGGGAATGTTGTAATGGGGAAAGAGGTAAATGGGGAATGGAGGGGAATATGGGGAATGGGGGTAATATGGGGGTATGGGGGAATATGGGGAATGGAGGGGCATATGGGGAATGGAGGGGAATATGGGGAATGGGGGTAATGGGGAATGGGGGGAATATGGGAACTGGGGGGAATGGGGAATGAGGGGAATATGGGGAATGGTGCATGGGGGAATGAGGAATGGGGGAATGGGGAATGGAGGGGAATATGGGTGGATGGGGAATTGGGTAAATGGGGAATGGTGGGGAAAGGGGGTAATATGGGGTATGGGGGAATATGGGGAATGGGGAAATGGAGGGGAATATGGGGAACGAGGGAATGGAGGGGAATATGGGGGATGGGGAATGGAGGGGAATATGGGGAATGGAGGGGAATATGGGGAATGGGGGGAATATGGGGAATGGAGGGGAATATGGGGAATGGGGAATATGAGGACTGGTTGAATGGGGAATGAAGGGGAATATGGTGAAGGGGTAATAAAGGGTATGGGGGAATATGGGAAATGGGGGATGGGGAATGGTGGGGAATGGGGAAATATGGGGAATGGGGTGAATATGGGGAATGGGGGATTTGGGAATGGGGGAATGGGGAATATGGGGAATGGGGGGAATATGGGGAATGGGGGATTTGGGAATGGGGAATATGAGGAATGGGGAATTGTGGGAATATGGGGAATTGAGGGAATATGGGGAATGGGGGTGAAATGGGGAATATGTGGATGGGTGTGGGGAATGGGGAATATGGGGAATGTGGGGGAATGGGGTAATATGGGGAATGCAGGGGAATATGGGGAATGGGGGGAATATGGGGAATGGGGGAATATGAGGACTGGGGGAATGGGGAATGGAGGGGAATATGGGGAATAGGGTAAATGGGGAATGGAGGGAAATGTGGTGAATGGGGGTAATAAAGGGTATGGGGGAATATGGGAAATGGGGGAATGGAGGGGAATATGGGGAATGGGGGATGGGGAATCGAGGGGAATATGGGGAATGTAGGGGAATAGGGAAATATGGGGAATAGGGGGAATGGGGTGAATATGGGGAATGGAGGGGAATATGGGAAATGGGGGTAAACGGGGATGAATATGGGGAATGGAGGGAATGTGGGGAATGGGGGAGTTGGGAATGGGGAGAATGGGAAATATGGGGGAATGGGGAATTGTGGGAATATGGGGAATGGTGAAATGGGGAATGGAGGGAATATGGGGAATGGGGAATATGTGGATGGGCTGGGGGAATGGGGAATTGAGGGGAATATGGGGAATGGATGGGAATATGGGGAATGGGGAGAATATGGGGAATGCGGGTAATGGGGAATGGAGGGAATATGGGGACTTGGCGGATTGGGGAATGAGGGGAATATGGGGAATGGGGTAAATGGGGAATGGAGGGGAATATGGGGAATGGGGGAATGGAGGGGAATAAGGTGAATGGGGGAATGGGGAATGGAGGGGAATGGGGAATGGGGGAATATGGGGAATGGAGGAGAATATGGGGAATGGGGGGAATGGAGAATGTGGATATTGGGAATGGGGGGAATATGGGGAATGTGGGAACTGGGGAATGGAGTGGAATATGCGGATTGGAGGTAAATATGGGGAATGGGGGAAATTGGGAATGGGGGGAATATGGGGAATGGAGGGAAATATGGGGAATGGAGGGGAATATGGGGAATGGAGGGGAATATGGGGAATGGTGGGAATATGGGGAAGGGGGAATGGCAAATGGCGGGGAATATGGGGAAGGGGGAGAATGGGGAATGGAGGGGAATATTGGGAATGGGGGGAATGGGGAATGGAGGGGAATATGGGGAATGTGGGGGAATATGGGGAATGGGAGAAATATGGGGAATGGGGGAATATGGTGAAGGGGGGAATGGGGAATGTGGGAATACGGGGAATGGGGAAAAATGGAGAATGGGATTGGGAATGGGGGGAATATGGGGAACGGGGAAATGGGGAAGGGAGTGATGGGGAATGGAATATGGGGAATGGGGAGAATATGGGGAATGGGGGAATATGGGGAATATGGGGAATGGGGCAATATGGGGAATGGGGGAAATGGGGAATGGAGGGGAATATGCGGAATGGGGGGAATATGGGTAATGGGAATGGGGAAAGGAGGGGAATATGGGGAATGGAGGAATGGGGAATGGAGGGGAATATGGGGAATGGGGGAATATTAGGGGACTGAGGGAATGTGGGGAATGGGGGGAATATGCGGAATGGGGGGAATGGGGAATGGAGGGAATATGTGGAATGGGGGAAATGTGGAATGGGGGGAATGGGGAATGGAAGGGAATATGCGGAATGGAGGGGAATGGGAGGAATGAGGAATGGAGGAATGGAGAATGCGGGGAATATGGGGAATGGAGGATAATATGTGGAATGGGGGAATGGGAGAATATAGGGAATGGGGGAATATGGGGAATGGGGTGGAATGGACAATTGAGGGGAATGTGGGGAATAGGGGGAATATGGAATGGGGAATATGTGGGATTGGGGGAATGGGGAATGTGGGGGAATATGGGGAATGGGGGGAAGGGGGAATGGGGGTATATGGGGAATGAGGGCATGGGGAATGGAGGGGAATGGGGGAATGGAGGGAAATATGGGAAATGGGCATGGAAAGGGGAATAGGTGATTGGAGAATGGGGGTATTGGGAAGGGGGGAAAGGGAAATGGGAATATGAAGAATGTGGGAACTGGGGAATGGAGGGGAATATGCGGAATGGGGGGAATGGGGATTGGAGGTAAACATGGGGAATGGGGTAATATGGGAATGGGGGGAATAGGGAATGGAGGGGAATGGGGAAATATGAGGAATGGGGTAATGGGGAATGGAGGGAAATATGGGGAATGGGGGTGGAAAGGGGAATGGAGGGGAATATGGGGAATGGAGGGGAATATGGGGAATGGTGCGAAAATGGGGAATGGGAGGAATGGGGAAGGTGGAATGGCGAATGGAGGGGAATATGGGGAAGGGGGAATGGAGGGGAATATTAGGAATGGGGGGAATATGGTGAAGGGGGGGAATGGGGAATGTGGGAATATGGGGAATGGTGGAAAATGGAGAATGGGATTGGGGAATGGGGGTAATATGGGGAACGGGGAAATGGGGAAGGGAGTGATGGGGAATGGGGGGAATATGGGGAATGGGGAGAATATGGGGAATGGGGGAATATGGGGAATGGAGGGAATATGTGGAATGGGGGAATGTAGAAAGGAGGGCTATGGGGAATGGGGGAAATGGGGAATGGAGGGGAATATGCGGAATGGGGGGAATATGGGGAATTGGGGAATATGTGGAATGGGGGGAATGCGCAATGGGTGAAGGGGGAATATGGGGAATTGGGGAATATTAGGGGAATGGGGGAATGCGGGGAATGCTGGGGAATGGGGGGAATATGCGGAATGGGGGGAATGGGGAATGGAGGGAATATGTGGAATGGGGGAAATGTGGAATGGGGGAATATGGGGAATGGGAGAAATGGGGAATGGAAGGGAAAATGGGGACTGGGGAATGGGGAATGGGGGGACTATGGTGAATGGAGGGGAATATGTGGAATCGGGGGAATGGGGATTGGAGGGAAATGTGGGGAATGGGGGAGTATGGGGAATGGGGGGAATATGGGGACTGGGGGAATGGGGAATTGAGGGGAACCTGGGGAATGTGGGGAATATGGGGAAATGGGGGGGATATGGGGAATGGGGGGAATATGGGGAATGGGGAAAGGAGGGGAATATGGGGAATGGGGAAAGGAGGGGAATGGGGAATGGGGGGAAATGGGGAATTGAGGGGAACGTGGGGAATATGGGGAATGGGGGGAATATGGGGAATGGGGGGAATATGGGGAATGGAGGGAAATATGGGGAATGGAGGGGAATATGGGGAATGGAGGGGAATATGGGGAATGGTGGGAATATGGGGAAGGGGGAATGGCGAATGGCGGGGAATATGGGGAAGGGGAGAATGGGGAATGGAGGAGAATATTGGGAATGGGGGGAATGGGGAATGGAGGGGAATGTGGGGGAATATGGGGAATGGGAGAAATATGGGGAATGGGGGAATATGGTGAAGGGGGGAATGGGGAATGTGGGAATATGGGGAATGGGGGAAAATGGAGAATGGGATTGGGAATGGGGGGAATATGGGGAACGGGGAAATGGGGAAGGGAGTGATGGGGAATGGAATATGGGGAATGGGGAGAATATGGGGAATGGGGGAATTGGGCAATATGGGGAATGGGTGAAATGGGGAATGGAGGGGAATATGCGGAATGGGGGGAATGTGGGTAATGGGAATGGGGAAAGGTGGGGAATATGGGGAATGGAGGAATGGGGAATGGAGGGGAATATGGGGAATGGGGGAATATTAGGGGACTGGGGGAATGTGGGGAATGGGGTGAATATGCGGAATGGGGGAAATGTGGAATGGGGGGAATATGGGGAATGGGGAATGGAATGGAGGGGAATGGGAGGAATGGGGGAATGGAGAATGCGGGGAATATGGGGAATGGAGGATAATATGTGGAATGGGGGAATATAGGGAATGGGGGAATATGGGGAATGGGGTGGAATGGACAATTGAGGGGAATGTGGGGAATAGGGGGAATATGGAATGGGGAATATGTGGAATGGGGTAAATGGGGGATTGGGGGAATGGGGAATGTAGGGGAATATGGGGAATGGGGGGAAGGGGGAATGGGGGTATATGGGGAATGAGGGAATGGGGAATGGGGGAATGGAGGGGAATGCGGAAATGGAGGGAAATATGGGGAATGGGGATGGAAAGGGGAATAGGTGATTGGAGAATGGGGGTATTGGGAAGGGGGAAGGGAAATGGGGGGAATATGAAGAATGTGGGAACTGGGGAATGGAGGGGAATATGCGGAATGGGGGGAATGGGGATTGGAGGTAAACATGGGGAATGGGGGAATATGGGGAATGGGGGGAATAGGGAATGGAGGGGAATGGGGGAATATGGGGAATGGGGGTGGAAAGGGGAATGGAGGGGAATATGGGGAATGGAGGGGAATATGGGGAATGGTGCGAAAATGGGGAATGGGGGGAATGGGGAAGGTGGAATGGCGAATGGAGGGGAATATGGGGAAGGGGGAATGGAGGGGAATATTGGGAATGGGGAATAGGGAATGGAGGGGAATATGGGGAATGGGGGGAATATGGTGAAGGGGGGAATGGGGAATGTGGGAATATGGGGAATGGTGGAAAATGGAGGATGGGATTGGGGAATGGGGGTAATATGGGGAACGGGGAAATGGGGAAGGGAGTGATGGGGAATGGGGGGAATATGGGGAATGGGGAGAATATGGGGAATGGGGGAATATGGGGAATGGTGGGAATATGTGGAATGGGGGAATGTAGAAAGGAGGGCTATGGGGAATGGGGGAAATGGGGAATGCAGGGGAATATGCGGAATGGGGGGAATATGGGGAATTGGGGAATATGTGGAATGGGGGGAATGCGCAATGGGTGAAGGGGGAAGATGGGGAATTGGGGAATATTGGGGGAATGCGGGGAATGCTGGGGAATGGGGGGAATATGCGGAATGGGGAATGGAGGGAATATGTGGAATGGGGGAAATGTGGAATGGGGGAATATGGGGAATGGGGGAAATGGGGAATGGAAGGGAAAATGGGGAATGGGAGGACTATGGTGAATGGAGGGGAATATGTGGAATGGGGGGAATGGGGATTGGAGGGAAATGTGGGGAATGGGGGAGTATGGGGAATGGGGGGAATATGGGGACTGGGGAAAGGAGGGATATATGGGGAATGGGGGAATGGGGAAAGGAGGGGAATGGGGGGAAATGGGGAATTGAGGGGAACGTGGGGAATATGGGGAATGGGGGGAATATGGGGAATGGGAAAGGAGGAGAATATGGGGAATGGGGGGAATGGGGAATTTAGGGGAATATGAGGAATGGGGGAGTATGGGGAATGGGGGGAATGGAGAAAGGGGAATGGGGAATGGAGGGGAATGGGGGGAATATGGGGACTGGGGGAATGGGGAATGGGGAAATATCGGGAATGGAGGGGAATAAGTGGAATGAGGGGAATGGGGATTGGAGGAGAATATGGGGAAGCGGGGGAATGGGGAATGGGGGGAAATGGGGAATGGAGGGGAATATGGAGAATATGTGGAATTGGGGTGAATGGGGAATGGAGGGAAATATGGGGAATGGGGGAATAGGGAATGGGGAATGGGGGGAATATGGGGAATGGAGGAGAATATGGGGAATGGGGGGATATGAGCAATGGGGGAATATGGAATGGGGGAATATGGGGAATGGGGGAAAGGCGAAAGGAGGGGAATATGGTGAATGGGGGGGAATATGGGGAATGGGAGGATTGGGGAATGGAGGGGAATGGGGAATGAAGGGGAATATGGGGAATGGAGGGGAATATAGGGAATGGGGGGAATATGTTGAATGGGGGGAATGGGTAATGGGGGAATGGGGAATGGGGGGAATATGGGGAATGGGGAATATGGGCAATAGGAGAATATGGGGGGAATGGAGAATGGAGGGGAATATGGGGAATGTTATTGAACAAAACTAGATTGCTGTTAAGTCTTTCATCTTTTAGAATGGGTTGCAGGTTTTGGTTCATTAATATGTAAATCCCAGAACTTTCAAGTTAAAGTTGAAACTTAAGATTTAAAAAAAGGTCACACACACACACTTACATACTCACGCAGACCCTCTCTCATATACACTCTCTTGCTCTCTCAGGCACACACCCTCTCGCAGGCATGCACTCCATCACACACACACACACTCTTTCTCTCTCCGTTACATACACACATAAGTCTAGGGGGTGAATGTGCATTTGCAGAATTATATTTGCAGATACATTTTATGTTGTTCAAAAAGCACACAATCTGTAGGCAGTCAATTTTTTTCATATAATCCATGTGACATTTTATAAATTCTTACTTTGGAAATTGGACCAGTCTGACTCAAGATTTAACGTATTGCCTGAGCTGAGATGTCACCTCTTTTTTAAAAAAAAACCTATTTATCATGGGAATGTGATTTGAAAGTAGTTCTAAAAGATGAAAGACTTAACAGCAATCTAGTTTTGTTCAATAAATCACATCAGTTGTCTAACACTTTGATCTTTTGCTCTAAATTCTGTGTCCTATGATCCATCTCCACTCGCTGTCAGATGAAGGGGCAGCGCTCCGAGAGCTTGTATTTCCAAATAAACCTGTTGGACTATAACCTGATGTTGTGTGATTTTTAACTTAATCTAGATCATTAACGTATAAAGTATAAATTTGTGGTCCAAACACTGAGTATTGCGGAACACTGGCTGCTATCCTCAGAAGGACCCCCATTTGCTGCCTTCTGCCAGACAGTCAAGCTTCTATCCAGGCTAGCACTTGACCGCTAACACCATGGGCCCTAACCTTAGTAGCCTCCTGTGCGGCACTTTGTCAAATACCTTCTTGTAGTCCAGATAGATAACATCCATTGGCTCTCCTTGGTCTAACCTGCTCGTCACTCCCTCAAAGAATTCTAGTAGATTTGTCAGGCATGACCTCCCCTTGATGAAACCATGTTGACTTTACCCTATTTTACCATGCACTTCCAAGTATTCAGAAATCTCATCCTTCACCATTGATTCCAGGATCTTACCCACAACCGAAGTAGGGCTAATTGGTCTGTAATTTTGTGTTTTTTGCCTTACTCCATTTTTAAATAGTGGTGTCACGTTAGGAATTTCCCAGTCCTCTGGGACCCTCCCTGACTCTAGTGATGCCTGAAAGATCATCACTAATGTCTCCACTATCTCTTCAGCTATCTCCCTTAGAACGCTGGAGCGTAATCCATCTGTTCCAGAAGATTGATCCACCTTCAGGCCATTCAGTTTTTCTAGCACCTTTCTCTTGGCGATAGCCACCATACTGAGTTCTGCGTCCTCACTATCTTTAATTTTTGGGATATTACTCGTGTCGTCCACTGTGAAGACTGACGCAAAGTAATTATTCAGTTCCTTAGCCATTTCCTTGTTCCCCACTACTATCACTCCAGCATCATTTTTCAACAACCCAATGTCCACTTTTGCCTCTCTTTTGTCCTTCATATATCTAAAGAAACTCTTATAATCTTTCTTTATATTACTGGTCAGCTTACCCTAATCCTATCCATGCCCCTCATGATTTTGTAAACCTCTATAAGGTCACCCCTCAGCCTCTGACACTCCAGGGAAAACAACCCCAGCCTGTTCAGCCTCTCCTTGTAGCTCAAATCCTCCAACCCTGGCAACATCCTTGGAAATCTTTTCTGAACCTTTTCAAGTTTCGCAATATCCTTCCGCTAGGAGGGAGACCAGAATTGCACTAATTAGATATTTTTCAAAATGCCTGCTTGAGTGAATTCCTAGTTAAATACCCGGAAGACCTTCAGGAAGGTCTGAGGGCCAAGGGTACCTTGAGTGTTGACCATGAAAGAAAATCCATGATTCTACAAGTCCCGCGTAGTGCCATTTCCCTTCCAGGCAAAAGTAGAAGCAGAAGGCTAGAAAGTCAAGGAATCATCAAACCTGTCTAATTTGTGGAATGAGCATCACCAGTCATAACAAATTTGAAGCCCAATGGGTCAGCAAGCCTTTGTGGGGATTTTAAGCAAGGGGTAAACTGTTTTTCAAAGCTGGATAAATACGTAATCCCTCAGTTGGAGGATTTAGATGCAAAGCTGGCAGGAGGGCTGTCCTTCACAAAGCTGAATATGAGCTAAGCTTACTTGCAATTGTGTTCAGATGAGGATTCCCAAAAGTATGCTACAATTAATACCCATAATGGCTTGCACCAAAGTACGAGACTGCCCTTTGCGATATAGTCAGCCTATTCAATTTTTCAGTGGATGAATGGAGAATAGTTTGCCAGGTTAATCTCCATGACGTCTAATAACAGGGGAAAACTAATAAGGAATATTTGGAGAACTTGGACATAGTGCTGAGGTGTTTTTCTCAGGCAGGCATAAACCTAAGAGAAGAAAAATAAATGTTCCAGGCACCCCAAGTGACATTCCGGATTACACTTGTTAGAAGATAAGGGGAGGGTGATCAAAGTTGCCCTGGCTTCCACACCTCCAGAAGTTTAGCTAATTTCTTGGACTGATAAATTATTACTGTAAGTTCATACATAACCTGGCCTCCACCTGCATCAACTCCCAAACAAGGGTCAGCCTTGGAAATGGCTGCATAGACAAGCCCAAGCTTTCAGTGAAGTAACAAAGCAGCTGTCATTCTCTGAGGTGTTGACACACTATGATCCCAAGAAAGATCTGATATCGACAGGTAATGCTTACTGACACAGCATCATGGTTGTATTAGGCCAGAGGTGACCAATGGAGAGGCTAAGGCAGAGTGGAAATACACCCAGATAGAGAAAGAAGGATTAACAGTAACATTTGGAATCTGGAAGTTCCACCAATATTCTCACGGGTGAAAATTTGTGATAATAACAGACCACAAATCCCTCTTTGGTCTGCTAAAGGAGGACGAGGCAGTGCTACCCAGAGAGTCAGACCGCATTCAGCCATCGGCTCTAATACTAAGTGCTTAAATTGATGAATTAGAACACCATCCAGGAGGCCAAGTGGTGAATCAGGATTCATTGAGTCGCCTCCCATTAGCAAATATATTATTGGTGCTACCCCAATGTAATGGTATTACATTTTCTGGACACACTCCCAGTCATAACTGACAATATCAGACTTTGGGTGCAGAAAGATCCAGTTCTGTCAAAACTGAGACAACTGGCAGTGATGGGGGGGAGTCAAAAGACTGTCACAACTAGAATTAATACCTTTTTTGGACCCAGAAAAACCAGCTCACTGTAGAGGATTGCATATCATTATGGGGAGCAAGAATAATTGTCAAAGATTGGCATCAGATATTGACTGAACTCCATCAGTGGTCTCTAAAATGAAGATGTTGGTGAGTGGTTATGTCTGGTGGCCGGGATTGGATGCAGACGTAGCTGCATTGGTGGGCAGTGCCCAGAGTGCCAACAAGGGCAGAAATTACAGCCTGCAGATCCCCTACATCCGTGGGAATGGCCAGGTAAATCTTGGACTCAGTTATATTTCAACTATGCAGATTCTTACGTGGGTTCAATGTTCTTCGTTAGTATAGGTGACCACTCAAAGTGGGTGGACGTCTACTTGACAAACATGGGGACCACGATTGAGAAACTGCACACGGAAGTGTTGGTCACAGATAATGAGCCATCATTTACCAGCAGGAAAATTGGGGACTTCTCAAAGTCAAATAGGATTTGACATATAAGGACAGCTCCATAATCATCCATCGTCCAATGGCCTGGCAGAAAGAGCAGTCCAAACTTTGAAGACTGGCTTGAAGGAACAGCCTAAAGGCTCACTTGATACCAAGCTGTAATGGTTCTTATTTGATTATAGGATCACCCCACGTGCAACTCCAGGGATAGCAACAGCAGAATTGTCAATGGGTAGAGGACTCTGCACCAGGTTCAGTCTGATCTTCCTGAATCTGGCAGGGAGAGTGAAACAACATTAGGAATGCCTGTGCTGAATATAAATCTCCCCCAAGTGAGAGAGACAGTTTGATACAGTAGACAAAGTTGGCTGTAAAAATCAGGGAAGTGGCCGCAAAGTCAGGGCCAGGATTCTGGGTAATCCAAGATGGAGGACAGGAAACATTTCTGGCTGTAACAGCTGCTCCTTTTTTGAGGTATTTTAGATGTTGGAGGTGATTTCCTCGAATTCCAGGGGCAGTAATTACTGTTTTGTATGCTGTTGCATTGTTTTGGAACTTTGGAGAAAAAAAGTCCAAACAATAGCACTTTTAAAAGGGAGAGGAACAGATAAAGGAAGCATATGGTGAGGTCAGTGTAGGACAGAGAGAGAGAGAGAGAGAGAGAGAAAGAAATCCACACTGCTAACTGACAGCGCAGTGTTTGAATTCATGTACCCATGGACATCAGAGTGCGTCTGGGAAAGCTAACAAACAGTGAAATTCACAACTAATCTTGGAGGAACCTGTTTGGGAGAGGTCACAGCACAGAAACAGATAAGTTCCTGATATTTTAAGCGTGATCTTACAGTAAGTCTGCAGTAGTGAGTAGAGCGGGTTCTTTCTTAATAATATGTTTTATTGAGATATGTCTCTTGCTTAAACTTAAAATATAAGCCATAAGTATTAATTTAACCTGGAGCCATGTTTTGTAGAGGAACAAGACAGTGCTATTTTCTGGGTCTGGAGATTGAAAGTGGCTAAAATGGCCTTAAGTAGAGTGATATGCTCTTCTTGTCGGATGTGGGAGTTTAGGGAGAGTTTACGGGTTACTGAGGATTATATCTGCAATAAATGCTGTTGGTTACGAATCCTATCAGATTAGATTAGATTCTCTACAGTGTGGAAACAGGCCCTTCGGCCCAACAAGTCCACACCGACCCTCTGAAGAGTAACCCACCCAGTCCCATTTCCCTCTGACTAATGCACCTAACACTACGGGCAATTTAGCATGGGCCAATTCACCTAACCTGCACATCTTTGGACTGTGGGAGGTAACCGGAGCACCTGGAGGAAACCCACGCAGATACGGGGAGAACATGCAAACGCCACACAGACAGTCGCCGAGAGACAGAGACAATGAGGAATTTACAAGAGCAAGGGGGGTGTGATGGATGGCAGGCATAGGAAGGGGGAAAGGTCTCAGATACAGTCACATAGATAGGTTAACTCCAGGAAAGGTAAGAGAGGTAGGCAGTTAGTGCAGGGGTCCTCTGTGGCTATTCCCATTTCAAACAGGTATGCTGTTTTGAAAAATGTAGGGGGTGATAGATTCTCAGGGGAACGTAGCACAAACAGCCAAGTGTCTGGTATTGAGACTGGCTCTAATGCAATAAGGGTTTCGTCGGGTTCCAAGAGATTGATTGTGTTAGGGGATTCTGTAGTCAGAGGTACAGACAGACGTTTCTGTGGCCAGCAGAGAAAAAGCAGAATGGTGTGTTGTTTCCCTGGTGCTAGGATCAAGGATGTCTCAGAGAGGGTGCAGAATGTTCTCACGGGGGAGAGGGGCCAGCAGGAGGTCATTGTCCACATTGGAACCAATTACATAGGAAGGGAAAAGGTTGAGATTCTGAAGGGAGATTACAGAGAGTTAGGCAGGAATTTAAAAAGGAGGTCCTCAAGGGTAGTAATATCTGGATTACTCCCAGTGCTACGAGCTAGTGAGGGCAGGAATAGGAGGATAGAGCAGATGAATGCATGGCTGAGGAGCTGGTGTATGGGAGATGGATTCACATTTTTGGATCATTGGAATCTCTTTTGGGGGAGAAGTGACCTGTACAAGAAGGACTGATTGCACCTAAATTGGAAGGGGACTAATATACTGGCAGGGAAATTTGCTAGAACTGCTTGGGAGGATTTAAACTAGTAAGGTGGGGGTGGGGAGGTGGGACCCAGGGAGATAGTGAGGAAAGAAATCAATCTGAGACAGCTACAGCTGAGAACAGAAGTGAGTCAAACAGTCAGGGCAGGCAGGGCCAAGGTAGGACTAATAAATTAAACGGCATTTATTTCAATGCAAGGGGCCTAACAGGGAAGGCAGATGAACTCAGGGCATGGTTAGGAACATGGGACTGGGATATCATGGCAATTACAGAAACATGGCTCAGGGATGGGCAGGACTGGCAGCTTAATGTTCCAGGATACAAATGCTACAGGAAGGATAGAAAGGGAGGCAAGAGAGGAGGGGGAGTGGTATTTTTGATAAGGGATAGCATTACAGCTGTGCTGAGGGTGGATATTCCCGGAAATACATCCAGGGATGTTATTTGGTGGAACTGAGAAATAAGAAAGGGATGATCACCTTATTGGGATTGCATTATAGATCCCCTAATAGTCAGAGGGAAATTGAGAAACAAACTTGTAAGGAGATCTCAGCTATCTGTAAGAATAATAGGGTGGTTATGGTAGGGGATTTTAACTTTCCAAACATCGACTGGGACTGCCATAGTGTTAAAGGTTTAGATGGAGAGGAATTTCTTAAGTGCGTACAAGACAATTTTCTGATTCAGTGTGTGGATGTACCTACTAGAGAAGGTGCAAAACTTGACCTACTCTTGGGAAATAAGGCAGGGCAGGTGACTGAGGTGTCAGTGGGGGAGCACTTTGGGGCCAGCGACCATAATTCTATTTGTTTTAAAATAGTGATGGAAAAGGATAGACCAGATCTAAAAGTTGAAGTTCTAAATTGGAGAAAGGCCAATTTTGACGGTATTAGACAAGAACGTTCAAAAGCTGATTGGAGGCAGATGTTCGCAGGTAAAGGGACGGCTGGAAAATGGGAAGCCTTCAGAAATGAGATAACGAGAATCCAGAGAAAGTATATTCCTGTCAGGGTGAAAGGGAAGGCTGGTAGATATAGGGAATGCTGGATGACTAAAGAAATTGAGGGTTTGGTTAAGAAAAAGAAGGAAGCATATGTCAGGTATAGACAGGATAGATCGAGTGAATCCTTAGAAGAGTATAAAGGAAGCAGGAGCATACTTAAGAGGGAAATCAGGAGGGCAAAAAGGGGACATAACATAGTTTTGGCAAATAGAATTAAGGAGAATCCAAAGGGTTTTTATAAATATATTAAGGACAAAAGGATAACTAGGGAGAGAATAGGGCCCCTCAAAGATCAGCAAGGTGGCCTTTGTGTGGAGCCACAGAAAATGGGGGAGATACAAAATGAATATTTTGCATTAGCATTTACTGTGGAAAAGAAGATGGAAGATATAGACTGTAGCGAAATAGATGGTGACATTTTGCAAAATGTCCAGATTTCAAAGGAGGAAGTGCTGGATGTCTTGAAACGGTTAAAGGTGGATAAATCCCCAGGACCTGATCAGGTGTATCCTAGAACTTTGTGGGAAGCTAGAGAAGTGATTTCTGGGCCTCTTGCTGAGATATTTGTATCATCGATAGTCACAGGTGAGGTGCCGGAAGACTGGAGGTTGGCAAACGTGGTGCCACTGTTTAAGAAGGGTGGTAAGGACAAGCCAGGGAACTCTAGACTGGTGAGTCTGACCTCAGTGGTGGGCAAGCTGTTGGAGGGAATCCTGAGGGACAGGGTGTACATGTATTTGGAAAGGCAAGGACTGATTAGGGATAGTCAACATGGCTTTGTGCATGGGAAATCATGTCTCACAAACTTGATTGAGTTTTTTGAAGAAGTAACAAAGATGATTGATGAGGGCAGATTGGTAGATGTGATCTATATGGACTTCAGTAAGGGGTTCGACAAGGTTCCCCATGGGAGACTGATTAACAAGGTTAGACGTCATGGAGTACAGGGAGAACTAGCCATTTTGATACAGAACTGGCTCAAAGGTAGAAAACAGAGGGTGCTGGAGGAGGGTTGTTTTTCAGACTGAGGCCTGTGACCAGTGGAGTGCCACAAGGATCGGCGCTGGGTCCACTATTTTTCATCATTTACATAAATGATTTGGGTGCGAGCATAAGAGGTACAGTTAGTAGGTTTGCAGATGACACCAAAATTGGAGGTGTAGTGGACAGCGAAGAGGGTTACCTCAGATTACAACAGGATCTGGACCAGATGGGCCAATGGGCTGAGACGTGGCAGATGGAGTTTAATTCAGATAAATGCGAGGTTCTGCATTTTGGGAAAGCAAATCTTAGTAGGACTTATACACTTAATGGTAAGGTCCTAGGGAGTGTTGCTGAGCAAAGAGACCTTGGAGTTCAGGTTCATAGCTCCTTGAAAGTGGAGTCGCAGGTAGATAGGATAGTGAAGAAGGCATTTGGTATGCTTTCCTTTATTGGTCAGAGTACTGAGTACAGGAGTTGGGAGGTCATGTTGCGGCTGTACAGGACATTGGTTAGGCCACTGTTGGAATATTGCATGCAATTCTGGTCTCCTTCCTATCCGAAAGATGTTGTGAAACTTGAAAAGGTTCAGAAAAGATTTACAAGGATGTTGCCAGGGTTGGAGGATTTGAGCTATAAGGAGAGGCTGAACACGCTGGGGCTGTTTTCCCTGGAGTGTCAGAGGCTGAGGGGTGACCTTATAGAGATTTACAAAATTATGAGGGGCATGGTTGGGATAAATAGACAAAGTCTTTGCCCTGGGGTTGGGGAGTCCAGAACTAGAGGGCATAGGTTTAAGGTGAGAGAGGAAAGATATAAAAGAGACCTAAGGGGCAACTTTTTCACGCAGAGGGTGGTATGTGTATGGAATGAGCTGCCAGAGGAAGTGGTGGAGGCTGGTACAATTGCAACATTTAAGAGGCATCTGGATGGGTATATGAATAGGAAGGGTTTGGAGGGATATGGGCCGGGTGCTGGCAGGTGGGACTAGATTGGGTTGGGATATCTGGTTGGCATGGACGGGTTGGACCGAAGGGTCTGTTTCCATGCTGTACATCTCTATGACATATAAAGTTCCGGAAGTTTCCATGATCCTGAATAAGCCCGTGGATGATATGCAAGTTGTGGACTTGCAAACCGTGCAGGAGTTAAATGTGCCATGTCCCGCGGAACAATCAGACAAGCTGCCCATGTAATCCCATGGGGTCAGCCTTTCCAGTAAGTGTTGACAAGTCCTCCAAATCTGAGATGGATATCATGGATGTAGCGACCTTAACGTCTTTACTGCCAGAAAAGGAAAGGGAAATCCTGCCAAGGTGGTCCTGGCACAAGAGGTGCGCTCCTGTGCCTTTCACACCTCCTGTACCAGGCACCGAGTTAGAGAACCTAACCCCCATGCTAAAATGCCTCAGGGACTTCTCCAGTCAATGTCCTCAGACTCAGAGTCGGAGAGATGTAGTGATTGTAATGAGGTCAACCCACTGGATATCGTAGAATATAAATTCCCTGATTAGAGCTGTTAATCTGGCCCAATGGGGGAGCCCTGGCTGACAGAGAGAGTGTCAGAGATCCTGGCATTCTGAGAGCTGACTCTGAAGAGGCAGTACCAGAGTCAAGGACTCTTCTTGTGTAAATAAAGGGTGTTTTGGTGACAGGATACTGGCCTCTGTTGAGTTATTTCAGTTCTTCAGTTACTTTACCTATTAGCAGTTTGCTGTGGACAGTCTCTGCCTTACTTAAATCCAAAGCTCTCGTATTGATCTTTGCTTTTCTCTTACAAGCACGACGTGAAACTCAAAACAAAATTGGGAAATTAACATGCATGGATATTTGACCTTTTAGAGAGGTAGGAGGGTTGGAAAAGATGGTGGGGTAGCACTGTTGATATGAGGTGAAATGAGGACAGCTGTGGGAGATGAACCAGGCTCAGGATCCTTTTGGGCAGAAGGTGAAAAACTGCAAGGAAAAGTTGATATAAGTTGGAGTAGTGCAGACCGCCAAACAGTGGCCACAGTATAGGAAAGTTTATAAACCGACAGCTAACAGGAGCATGTAAAAAGAATAGAGCAATAATTATTGATGACTTTAACCTTCATGTTGTTTTGGGTTAATCAAATTGAAAAGTATAACTGTGACAACAGATTCATAGAGTGCATTAGGGATAGTTTCCTCCAACAATATGTCATGGCTTGGATCTGCTATTGGATAATGGGACATGTTTAATATGTGACCTCAGAATAAAAGATTCCCTAGGAGCCCTCTTGTGGTGCAGTGGTAGTATTCCTACCCCTGGATTTGGAGGCCCAGGTTCAAATCCCAACTGATCCAGAGGTGCTAATAACATCTCTGAACAAGCTGACTTGAAAAACAGGTTAAATAAAAAAACTCCCTTGGACGCAGGGCTCATAGCATGACAGAATTTAGTACTCAGTTTAACAGTGAGAAACTTGAGTCAAAAACAAGTGTTTAACTTAAAGAAAGGGGATTACAATGAAATGAGGATAGAGTTGGCCAAAGTGAACTGGGCAGACAGATTAGGGGGAATGACAGTAAGCAAGCAATGGCAAACATTTAAGGAGAGAATACATGATTCTCACGGAAAATGTGTCCCAGTAAGGAGAAAAAATTGTAAGAGATAAGTCAATCATAGCTAACCAAGGAAGGTCAGAAGAGCATGAAGTTGAGAGAAAAACCATATAAGGAGGCAAAAGTCAGTGATTACACCGAAGACTGGTACAAATTCAGGATCCAGAAAAGGAGGATTAAAAAGATAACAGGGACAAAGAAAATAAACTATGAGGGCAAACTCGCGAGGCATAGAAAATCTGAGAATAAGGCCTTTTCTAAACATGTAAAACGGAAGAGCGAGGTCATAGTGAACGTAAGTCACTTCGAAAATGGATCTGGGCCAACTGCTATTGAGAACAAAGAAATGCCCGAAGAGCTAAACAGATATTTTGCATCAGTCGTTACAGTGGGAAATACTTCAAGCATCCCACTAATACTAAAGCATACGGGGGAGGAATTAAATACGAGTTAAGTACCATCACCATCACGAGAAAAGTAGTATTGGACAAAACTAATGAGGCGAAAAGCAGAGACATGCCCGGCCCTGATGGCGTACAACCTCAGATTCCAGAAGAGGTAGCCACAGGGATAGTGGATACTTTGGTTATATCCTTGGATTCTGAAGAGGTACATGGGACACCCTTATTCAAAAAGGGAGCTAGGCAAATAGAGGGGAACCTGAAGCTGATTGCCTAACATCTATTATTGGCAAGTATTGGCATCAATTATTAGAGAAGTATGAGCAGCACACTGGGAAAATCAGAACCTAATCAAGCAGAATCTGCATGGCTTTATCAAAGGGAAATAGCTGACTAATTTATTACAGTTTCTTTGAGGAAGTCTTAACCAGTGTTTACAGAAGAACCAGTCCATGTGTTGTATTTGGACTTCCATAAGGTGCCTCATAAAAGATTGTCATAAGGTACTAGCCCACAGTTTTGGAGGTAGGTATATTGACACAGGTAGAGAATTAGCTAATGGGCAGAAGACAGCAGGTGGGGAAGAGGGATTCTTTTTCTGGTTGGTGACCTATGACCTGTGAAGTTCCAATGGAGTCAGCGCTGGGACCACAACTATTTCCAATATGTATTAATGACTTGGAGGAAGGAAGCAAATATACTCTAGCCAAATTTGTAGATGACAGAACAATAGCTGAAAAAGCAGATTATGAGAGAGATACAAGCAATGTACAGAGGCATAGTGACAGTTTAACAAAGTGAGTGAAAGGTTGACAAATGGAGTATAATGTGAGAAAATGTGAAGTTGTTCATTTTGGATGGGAGGATAAAAAAGAATAACATTTAAATGGAGAAAACTGCAACATAAAGTGACTTGGGAGTACTGGTTCACAAAATACAGAAAACTAGCACCCAGGTGCAGCAATTAATTAGGAAGGGCCAATGGAATATTGGCCTTTATTTCGGGGAGGGGGGGGATGGTGGACTATAAGAGTAGGGAAGAGTGTGTGGCGCTGGAAAAGCACAGTAGGTCAGGCAGCATCCGAGGAGCAGGAAAATCAACGTTCTGGTCAAAAGCCCTTCATCTGATGCTGCCTGACCTGCTGTGCTTTTCCAGCACCACACTCTCAACTCTGATCTCCAGCATCTGCACTCCTCACTTTCTCCTGTAAGAATAGGGAAGTCTTGCTGCAACTGTACAAGGTGCTGGTGAGACCACATCCTGACTAGTGTGAGCTGTTTTGGTCCCATTATTTAAGGAAAGATATTATTTCACGGGAGGACGATCCCTGGGATGGAGGGATTGTCTTATGAGCAAAGGCTATACATACTGGGACTCTACTATATGGGGTTTAGAAGTATGAGAAATGATCTCAGAGGAATATATTGGATACTTAAAGTTGTTGACACAGTAAATGCTGAGGGGATGTTTCACCTCATGGAGAGTCTTGGGCCAGAGGGTACAGTCTTGGAATAGAGGGTTATCAATTTAAGACTGAAATGGGGAGGAATTTCTTCTCTTACATAGTTGTGAATCTTTGGAACTCCTGGCCATGGAGAACTGTAACAGAGTCCTTGTGCTTTTTTAAGGCTGAGACACATCCTTGATTTGGAGGGGATCAGGTATTGTGGGGAAAATGGGCAGGAGAAATGTCAGATCAGTCATGATTCCATTAAGCAGTATCAAGAGCCGAATGGCCTATTCCTATTCATTTTCTTCCGGCCTTGTAGTTATAATATGGAAACATCAGTTCCCCCTATAGTTTGACAGAACTTAGACGGCATTTCTGCAAAGAGGCTGCAAACGGACATAGGCAAGTTAAACGCATGGGTAAGTACATAGGGTGGCCGAGTGGTTAGCACCACTGCCTCACAGTGCCTGGGATCCAGGTTAGCTTCAAGCCTTGGGTGATTGCCTGTGTGGAGTTTGCACACTCTCCTCATGTCTGCGTAGGTTCTTGCTGGGTGCTTTGGTCTCCTCACAAAATCCAAAGATATGTCTGCTACGGTGGATTGGCCATGCAAAGTTGCCTTATAATGTCCAATGATATGCAGGTGGATTGGCCATGGAAAATTGACCCATAGTGTTCAGGAATGCGCAGGTTAGGGTGGATTGGCCATGGGAAACTGCCCCATAGTGTTCAGGGATGTGCAGGTTAGGGTGGATTGGCCATGGGAAATTGTCCCATAGTGTTCAGGGATGTGCAGGTTAGGGTGGATTGGCCATGGGAAATTGTCCCATAGGGTTCAGGGATGTGCAGGTTAGGGTGGATTGGCCATGCTAAATTGCTGTATAGTGTCCAGGGATGTGTAGGTTAGGGTGGGTTGGTCATGCTAATTTGCCCTATCATGTGCAGGAGTGTGCTGGTTAGGGTGGATTAGCCATGGGAAATTGCCCCATAGTGTCCAGGGATGTGCAGGTTAGGGTGGATTGGCCGTGGGAAATTGTCCCATTGTGTCCAGGGATGTGCAGGTTAGGGTGGATTGGCCATGGGAAATTGCCCCATAGTGTCCAGGGATGTGCAGGTTAGGGTGGATTGGCCATGGGAAATTGCCCCATAGTGTCCAGGGATGTGCAGGTTAGGGTCGATTGGCCGTGGGAAATTGTCCCATTGTGTCCAGGGATGTGCAGGTTAGGGTGGATTGGCCATGGGAAATTGTCCCATAGTGCCCAGGGATGTGCAGGTTAGGGTGGATTGGCCGTGGGAAATTGTCCCATAGTGTTCAGGGATGTGCAGGTTAGGGTGGATTGGCCATGGGAAATTGCCCCATAGTGTTCAGGGATGTGCAGGTTAGGGTGGATTGGCCATGGGAAATTGTCCCATAGTGTTCAGGGATGTGCAGGTTAGGGTGGATTGGCCATGGGAAATTGTCCCATAGTGTTCAGGGATGTGCAGGTTAGGGTGGATTGGCCGTGGGGGATGCGAAGTTACATGGGTAGGGCTGGTGGAGGGATCTTTTTGCGGTACTCTTCAGCAGGTTGGTGCACGCTCAATGGGCCAACAGACCTCTTTCTACACAATAGCGATTGCATGTTCCTAGATGGCACATTAGGAATAGAATGTGGCGAAATTAAAAGTTATCCAGATCGAGATGTACAAACACTAAAGCAGACCATTTTTATGTTGACAGAGATTCAAGAAGATTGACACTATCCAGGACAAGGCAATACACTTGACTGATATCACATCCACGAACATTCGCTCCCTCTACCACTGATGCTCAGTGGCAGCAATGCTACAAGATGTACTGCAGAAATTTACCAAGTGTCCTGAGGCTGCACCTTTCAAACCCACAATCACTCCCATCTGGAAGGGCAAAGGCAGACAATACATGGGATCGTCATTAATTGCACGTTTCTCTCCAAGCCACGTACCATCTTCACTTGGTTATATGTTGCTGTTTATTCAGTGTTGCTGGAACATAATCCTGGAAGTCCCTCCCTAACAGCACATTGGGTGCGAGGAGAAAGTAAGGACTGCAGATGCTGGAGACCAGAGTTGAAAAATGTGTTGCTGGAAAAGCACAGCAGGTCAGGCAGCATCCGAGGAGCAGGAGAATCGATGTTTCAGGAATAAAGCCTTCATCAGGAAACTCTGAATGGACTGGAACAATTCAAGAAGAAAAACTCCCTTCTCAAAAGCAGCTACTGGGTGAGTGGTGTCACTCACAACCCACGTATGAATAATTTCCAAAAAGTTGTATTTTAGTTCAAAACAATGAAATAGTTAAAATGCTCACTGCCAGGCTTTATGCCACAGAACAAATTTGGAAAGAAAAGTCCCTGTTAGCAAGGAGATGTCCTTCATTAGCAAAGTCTGTTTAATAAGCACACATAATGAACTTAATGTCTATACAAGTTAAAGCTGGTAAGAATGTATCAACTACCTGTATAAGATTAGAAAAGTAGGCAGAACATCTAGCTGCCTGTGTTTATATGCTTAATTACATGATGTGTTAATTCATACCAACTGACTGAACGTTATACATCCTAAAACAAAAGCAAAATCCTGCCAATGCTGGAAATCTGAAATACAAACTGAAAATGCTCGAAATGCTGAGCATGGCTGAGATATAAGCAGACTTCATGGCCCAGAAACTTTAATCACAAACGGAGCTTTTTCTGACCCTGATCGCACATGATTTTCATAAACCACATTCTGCTGGAGGAGCTTTTACAACTGACAAAGTACAACCAAGTTTGGAGAGAGCATCCCCCCCGGGACACTGTACAGAAGCCACTCTCCTGTTTGTGATACTAGGTACTTATTCCAATCAATAAAAAGATTTAATATCTGAAAGCCACTGGAAGAGGTTGGATATAGAAGTAGAATGAGTAAGGTAAGTGCCCAAGGTGATAGGGTGGCAGTTGTGTCGGGTAGTTGGGAGGTGGGAAGGGTTGTCAGTTTGAGGCAAGCTGACAAGTTATAAGAAATGCTCATTATGTATATGAATAGGGTACATTGTAGTCCTGTCTTTGAGGATGAAGAAATCCTTTCTGATCTCTTAAGACTGAACAACTGTTCCATTTATACTAGAAAACAACCTCTTCTGCAGATTAACTAATCACACAAGTAACAGGCAGTGGCTATTACCAGCAAGGTAGAAACCATCCATCACTTTTGGTATTGAATAGAATTGGGGCGGCACAGTGGCTAGTACTGCTGCCTCACAGCACCAGGAACCTGGGTTCAATTCCAACCTCGGGCCACTGCCTGTGTGGAATTGCACATTCTCCTCTGTCTGATGTGGGTTTCCACTGGGTGCTCTGGTTTTCTCCTGTAGTCCAAAGACGTGCAGGTCAGGTGGATTGGCTATAATAGCTGCTGTCTGGAACTTCAGTGATACTCAATGGGACAAATGGCCTGTGTCCGCAGTAGGGATTCTGTGATTGTATGATTCTATGACTGACAGAGGCATGTGACTTTGGTTTAACTCTTAATGAGATGCTGAGAGACTGCTTGGCGTGCAAAAGCAGCTCCAAGCTGAAGCCCAAATAGACTACAATTGGCTTTATCATTGGAAAATGTGGCGAGTGCAGCATAGGAGTTACAGGGGAAAAAAGCACTAAAAAAAAAAGAGGAAAAAAAGAAAGAAAAAAAAACAGGAGTTAAAAAAAAAAGAGGAATGTAAGAGCCCGGGTGTCCTTGGAGAAGGAGCACGCAGTGTCGACCAACACCCTGGAGTTGTTCAGGGAGAGGTGGGCGCCGCAGGGAGTGGAGTGCATCATTTCTCCCTCCAACTCTATATATAAAAAAAATATAGGAGTTACAGGGGATTCTGATGCAAACAGATATCCTCCCCAGGCCGACTGAGCTTGGGGAATACTGCACAAATGAAGGCAATTGCATAGCCTCACTCAGGACATCTCCTGAACAGAGGGACTCTGGGTCAGCCCACAGCAAAACCCCTAAATCAAGCCAAGTCTTGCTTAAATGGTTAAAATTTTCTTCAGGATCTGGGCCAGTAAGCCATTTTGACTTCTGGTATGTGGAGCTGAGACAGTTAGAGTCCCGCTAGATTTAAGTTGAGTAAGAGAACTTGTCAGTCGGTATCCAGGAGACTGCACCCCCTGGAAAGTCCACTGACAGCTGGTTTGGAACAGTCACATTGCTCAGCAACATCCAACTCAGAACCAATCAAAATGACCGTCTGGTTAAATGGTCACCCAGTTCTAATGCAGGTCAATACTGGTGCGGCCGTTGAAGCAATCGCAGAACCAGGCTTCCACAAAATTCACTCTGGATTTCACCCCTTTAGTTTGTGCAAGGCCTTGGCTTGACTGAGAATGTATACCGGGGAACTGTTACAGATTAAGGGTACAATTTCCACTCTGGACTCTTATGAGAAGTAGCTGGTTCAGTTCCCACTAATTGTAGTAAAAGGCTTGGACCCAATCTTGATGCAGCCAAATTGGTTCAGAAAGATTCCCCTTGATTGGGTCAACATTTTACAATTAGAAAATGGCTGCTTGCTCGACAACCTAATGAATTGCGATCGTTTTTCAAGAAGGTCTGATGACGATTAAAAGGAGCCAAGGCCACCTTACATGTTGACCAGGAAGAGATTCTGCAAGGCCTTCCTTGTGCCATTTTCCTTACAGGGCAAAAATAGAGACAGGAATCAGAAGGCTGGAAAGCGAAGGCATTGAAATAACTGCACAGAGACTGGCACCTCGTCACCAAGTTCCCCTTTATTTACCTGTGCCCGGTGGGCGGCACGGTGGCACAGTGGTTAGCACTGCTGCCTCACAGCGCCAGAGACCCGGGTTCAATTCCCGCCTCAGGCGACTGACTGTGTGGAGTTTGCACGTTCTCCCCGTGTCTGCGTGGGTTTCCTCCGGGTGCTCCGGTTTCCTCCCACAGTCCAAAGATGTGCAGGTCAGGTGAATTGGCCATGGGAAATTGCCCGTAGTGTTAGGTATAGGGGTAAATGTAGGGGTATGGGTGGGTTGCGCTTCGGCGGGGCGGTGTGGACTTGTTGGGCCGAAGGGCCTGTTTCCACACTGTAATGTAATCTAATCTACACTAGCTGTGGCCAGCCAGCTCTGAGTCAGTGCCCTGAATTGAGGAGATTCTCCATTCTTGCCAAACAGCGGCAGTGCGTATTTCTCCCCAGCACCCATGTCATGTGCACGTAGGTGTAGGACACAGTGAAGAAACGAGTGCATATCCCACCCCGAGCAAGGAAAATCTCCCGAGTGCCCAGAGACAAGCAGTGCCCTTCTCTTAAATCCCCGTTTATATTTTTAAAATTTCATCAAACAGGACAAAATACAAACAAACAGTTAACAATAAACAATAAGCAGTTTACAAGAACCAGCAATTTACAGGGGAAAGGGGCAGCAAGGCCAAACCAGTTCACAGGAAAATGAGGAAGAACCTCAAACCCCACCTTACCTTATCAAAACGGAAACTTTAAAGCAAACCCATACACAACAGTCTGAAAATGTGAACAGTAAAATAGTGCATAGAACACAGACACCCCGGCAAGCCAGCAAACCACCCACCCCTCCCACCCCTCCCACCCCTCCCCACCTTCAGCTTCCCTGACCACCGTTCTGCACCTTTCAGCCACCTCTAGGTCAGCCCGCCCCAGTACCTCCCCGGGATGACAGTGCTGAGGATGACCGACCCACCTTTCGGCTCTCGCTCTGCCCTGACATACCTTCTGGCTTGCGCCCACCCTGACCCTACCATCCAGCCCGTGGACTGGCCTGACCCACCTTCCCGCCACTTCTAGGACAACCCAACCTGCTCCTTCCTCGTGGCAACAACGCTCAGGATGGCCGGCCCACCTTCTCGCTCTCAGGGCAGCCTTCCGGTTCTTGGGGTGACAGCTTTTGGGATGACCTATGAGCCTCCCAGCTCACAGTCAGGCCTGCCAGACCTAGGGATACACAAGACACAGTGGAGGTGATAAACCCAACAAGTAGAAAAGCAGACTCCATTCCAAAAACAGAGTACACTCCAGTTTGCAGGGTCCATTATCAGAAATGAAGTCCACACCCAAAGGCAGAGTCCACTCTGTCATTCGAAGTCCACTCCTGAAGGGAGTAAATGCACACCCCATAGCATATACACAGGTATTCACTCTCTACAGAAGCCTGGTCCATCCACAGAGCATGGTCCAGGATTGACTATCCACACAGGGATACAGTTCATTGTAAGCATGTAGTTCACTCACAGGGGCTCAGTCCATTCCTGAAGGCAGAGTCCACTCCCAAAGGCAGCAAATGCTTACCTCCCAGCACACACATAGGTGTTCAGTCTCTACAGAGGCCTGGTCCACCCACAGAGGCCCAGCCGCATTCACAGAGGAACAGTTCATCCGGAAAGGTGATGTTGACTCACAAGGGCTCAATCCAAAACACCAAAAAGTGAAAAAAACGTGCAAAAAAATCGAAGTGCAGACACTAAAAACCAGAGTACGAGAGCTAAGCCCTGCCACAAAATCAGCATAGTCCTTTCTCAAAATAAAACAAAGAGAACACACAGGCTGCAACAGGCCAGTGAGTTGATGTTGGGAAGAGGATGTGCTGAAAACTTTGGAAAACATAAGGATAGATAAATCCCCTGGCCAAGATGGGATATACCCAAGATGGGATTTACCCAAGATGGGATATACCCAAGATGGGATATACCCAAGATGGGATATACCCAAGATGGGATATACCCAAGATGGGATATACCCAAGCTTACTTCAGGAAACGAGAGAAAAGATTTGCTGGCGTCTTTGGTGATGATCTTTGTGTCCTCACTGTCCACTGAAATAGTGCCAATGATTGGTGGATGGCAAATATTATTCCCTTGTTCAAGAAAGGGAATAGGGATAACCCTGGGAATTACAGACCAGTCAGTCTTTTGTCAGCAGTGGGCAAAGTATTGGAGAGGATTCTGAGAGACAGGAATTATGATGATTTGGAAAACCATAGTTTGGTTGGAGATAGTCAGCATGGCTTTGAGACAGGCAGGTCATGCCTCACAAATTTGATTGAATTCTTTGAGGATGTGACAAAACACGTCGATGAAGGTTGAGCAGTGGATGTGGTGTACATGGATTTCA
Organism: Chiloscyllium plagiosum; assembly: GCF_037043375.1. Classification (NCBI taxonomy): domain Eukaryota; kingdom Metazoa; phylum Chordata; class Chondrichthyes; order Orectolobiformes; family Hemiscylliidae; genus Chiloscyllium; species Chiloscyllium plagiosum. The sequence goes on along the minus strand of NW_028270183.1, from coordinate 26,009,181 downwards.
GCAAGGCCTTTGATAATGTTTCCCATGGTAGGCTCAAAATATCGGAAAGTAAGGAGGCGTGGGATACAGGGAAACGTGTCTGAATACAGAATTGGCTGGCCCATAGAAGACAAAGGGTGGTAATAGATGGAAAGTATTCAGCCTGGAGTTCGGTGTTCTGCAAGGATCTGTTCTGGGACCTCTACTGTTTGTAATTTTTATAAATTACTTGGATGAGTAAGTGGAAGGGTGGGTTAGTAAGTTCACCGATGGCATGAATGTTGGTGAGTGGTGAATAGTGTGGAGGGCTGTTGCAGGTTGCAACGGGACATTGACAGGACGTGGAGCTGGGTTGATAAGTGACAGATGGAGGTCAGTCTGGAAAAATGTGAAGTCATTCACTTTTCAAAGGTCAAATTTGAATGCAGAATACAGGGTTAAAGGCAGGATTCTTGGCAATTTGGAGGAACAGAGGGATCTTAGGGTCCATGTTCATAGATTCCTCAAAGTTGCCACCCAGGCTGATGGGATTGTCAAAAAGGCATATTGAGTGCTGACTTTCATTAGCAGGGGGATTGAGTTTAAGAGCCACGTGGTTATGCTGCAGCTCTATAGAGCCTTGGTTAGACCACACTTGGAATATTGTGTTCAGTTCTGGTTGCCTCATTATAGGAAGGATGTGGAAGCTTTACTGAGAGTTCAGAGGAGATTTGCCAGGATGCTGCCTGGACTGGAGGGTATGTCTTATGAAGAAAAATTGAGGGAGCAAGGGCTTTTCTCATTGGAGCGAAGAAGGATGAGAGGTGACTTGATAGGGGTGTAAAAATGATGAGGCATAGATGGAGTGGATGGCCAGAGACTTTTTCCCCAGGGTGGGAATGGCTATCATGAGGGAACATAATTTTAAGAAGAAGTTTAAGGGTGATGTCAGAGGTAGGTTCTTTACACAGAGAGTGGTGGGTGCGTGGAATACACTGCCAACAGTGGTAGTAGAGTTGGAGACATTAGGGACATTTAAGTGACTCTTGGATGGGCACATGGATGACAGTAAAGCAAAGGGTATGTGGGTTAGTCTGATCTTAGAATAGGATAGAAGATCGGCATAATATCGAGGGCTGAAGGGCCTGTACTGTTCTATGTTCTATGATAAGACTCTGAGAAAGACCAAGAATCAGAGGTCCCTTGATGTGCATGTCCACCGGCCCTTTAAGTAACTGGAAAAGTGTGGCGCTGGAAAAGCACAGATCAGGCAGCATCCGAGGAGCAGGAGAGTTGACATTTCAGGCATAAGCTTTTCATCAGGAATGTGGAGGGGGAAGGGGCTGAGAGATAAATAGGAGGGTGGGAGTGGGGGGGACGTTAACTGGGAAGGCGATCAGTAGTTGCAGGTGGGGGGGTGAAGAAGATGAGGCGTTCTTCCTCCAGGTGTCGGGTGGCTAGAATCTAGAGGTGGAGGAGATCCAGGACTTGCATGTCCTTGGTGGAGTGGGAGGAGGAGTTGAAGTGGTCAGCCACAGGGCAGTGGGGTTATGGGGTGCGTGTGTCCCAGAGATGTTCTCTGGAATTTTCCAAGAGTTGGCATCCTCTCTTGCCAATGTAGAAGAGATCACATTGAGAGCAATGAACACAGTAGATGAGATGTTTGGAAGTGCAGATAAATCTCTGTTGGATGGTGAAGGATCCTTTGGGTCTTGGATGGAGGTGGGGAGGGGGGAGGTGTTGGCATAGGTTTTACACTTCTTGCGGTGGCAGGGAAGGTGCTGGGTGTGGTGGGTGGACTAGTGGGGGGTGTGCACCTAATAAGGAAGTCGTGGAGGGAATGGTCTCTGTGGAATGCTGATTGGGGTGGGGAAGGAAATATATTCTGTTGGTGAGGTCTGGTCGTAGGTGGCAGAAATGGCAGAGGATAATGCGCTGTATCTGGAGATTGGTGAGGTGGAAGGTGAGCACCGGGGGGGGGGGTTCTATCTTGTTGTAATTGGAGGGTGGGGTTCAAGGGCGGAGGTGCGGGAAGTGGAGGAGATGCGCTGGAGGGCATTGTAGATCATGTGGCTAGGGAAATTGTGGTCCTTGAAGTTGGGTCCAATTTGGAAATAATTCTGGTTCTATCTCTTCTCCCTGGAGCTGGAGTTGAGGATTGCATGTGTTTTTGACTCCATGCTGCTGGGTCTGAAATGGAAATTGGATTTGGAATGGGTTGTTTCAAAATGCTGCTGTCTGTATTCTGGTCCTTGAAATTGGGTTGATAGAGCATTTCCAACTCTGATCTCCAGCATCTGCAGTCTTCACCTTCGCCTTGGTATAGTATTGGTAACAATGCCCATTCTAGCTCCCTCTCTGCATTGGGTTTTCTATATTTCTGACTCCCTCTCTGTGGAGCTAGATTGAATTAGAGTCATAGAGATGTACAGCATGGAAACAGACCCTTCGGTCCAACTCTTCCATGCTGACCAGATATCCCAACCCAATCTAGTCCCACCTGCCAGCACCCGGCCCATATCCCTCCAAACCCTTCCTATTCATATACCCATCCAAATGCCTCTTAAATGTTGGAATTGTACCAGCCTCCACCACATCCTCTGGCAGCTCATTCCATACACGTACCATCCTCTGTGTGAAAAAGTTACCCCTTAGATCTCTTTTATATCTTTCCCCTCTCACCCTAAACCTATGCCCTCTAGTTTTGGACTCCCCCACCCCAGTGTTAGATCTCATGGGATACAGGGAGAACTAGCCATTTGGATACAGAACATGCTCAAAGGTAGATGACAGAGGGTGATGGTGGTGGAGGGTTGTTTTTCAGACAATTAGGAAAGGGATTGGCACATTTTCTGACTCCCTCTGACTGGAACTGGTTGGGAATGGGACTATTACGCTTCAGCTTCTGTTCACTGGACAAAAAATAAAAGTTAACTGCAGATGCTGGAGATCTGAAACAAAAACAGAAATTGCTGGAGAAACTCTGAAGGTCTGAGAGCATCTGTGGAGAGTAAGCAGTGTGAACATTAACATTATCCTTCTCACTGGACTTGCATTGTGATGAGAATGGGACTGCTGCTGTTATCTCAAAGGCTTTCTGCTCTGTCACTGGCACCTCTGCACATGTGGGGTGTTAGTTAGCTCAGTTGGCTGAACAGCTGGTTTGTGATGCAGGGTGCCACAAACAGTGACTGTTCAAGTCACATATATGGCAGCATGGTGCCTCGCAGCGCCAGGGACCCGGGTTTGATTCCAGCCTCAGGTGACTGTGTGGAGCCCTTTGGCCAAACAAGTCCACTAAGATAAAAAAGTGCCTGAAGGGTGGAGAGATAAATGGGGTGGGGGAGTGGGAGAAAGTAGCATAGAGTGCAATAGGTGAGTGGTCAGAAAGATAAGCAGGTCATGGGGACAGTGCTGAGCTGCAAGTTTGGAACTGGGGGAAAGGGAAATGAGGAAACTGGTGAAGTCCACATTGATGCCCTGGGGTTCCCCAACCCTACGAAGGGTATCGTACCTAACCGACATATCCCTGAATACCATGGAGGAAGGGGGAGACTAGGACGATCACCCGAGGCTGGACTCGAACCCAGGACCCTAGCGCTGTGAGGCAGCAGCGCTAACCACTGAGCCACTCGCTGTTCACCGGCCTCTGCGGGAACGTAAGGGATGATGGGCGGGGCCAGTGACGTATTGTGCGGGCGATGATTACGAGTTCAAACGTGGGCGGGGCCAATGACGTTATGGGCGGGTTGTGATTGTGAGGTCAGACGTGGGCGGGGCCAACGAGGTGACGAGCGGGCGGTGAGTGTGAGGTCAGACGAGGGCGGGAGCAATGACGTGAGGGGCGGGCGGTGAGTGTGAGGTCAGACGTGGGCGGGGCCAATGACGTGTGGGGCGGGCGGTGAGGTGAGGTCAGACGTGGGCGGGGTGACGGTGCGAGCATGCGCAGAGGTGCCGGTGACAGAGCGGAAAGTCTTTGAGAGCGGAGTCGGCGGGGAACCGAGCCGCCATGGCCGGGGAGGCCGTGCAGGTAGGAACCGGGGACAGAGCCGGCCGATGTGTGAGTGATCACAGGTTACCTCCGGATAGGCGGCTGTCCCCCTGGGCCGGCGGGTCGGGGTCGGGGGCCGAGGCCGGGTCAGCGCCAGCGCCAGCGCCGGTCCTTCAGACCCAGCGACACCGCCCCGGGTGGGAGGAGGCGGGGAACAGCATGACTGACAGCTGGCCGCACCAATCAGTGAGAGGCAGGCGGCAGCGGTAACCAATCAGTGCCACGCCGGTCATCACCATTCTTGTCCACGGGGGGGCGTGTGGATCTGGAAGAGCAGGTCCCCGGGGGGGGGGGCATCACACACCACCCCCCCAGGGAGGGGACATCACCCCCCGGGAGGGGACATCACCCCCAGGGAGGGGACATCACCCCCCGGGAGGGGACATCACCCCCCCCCCCGGGAGGGGACATCACACACCACCCCCCCAGGGAGGGGACATCACACCCCCCCCCCCAGGGAGGGGACACCCCCCCCCCAGGGAGGGGACATCACCCCCCCAGGGAGGGGACATCACCCCCCCCCCCCCCGGGAGGGGACATCACCCCCCGGGAGGGGACATCACCCCCCCCCCGGGAGGGGACATCACACACCACCCCCCCAGGGAGGGGACATCACACCCCCCCCCCCAGGGAGGGGACATCACACACCACCCCCCCAGGGAGGGGACATCACACCCCCCCCCCCCAGGGAGGGGACATCACACCCCCCCCCCCCCAGGGAGGGGACATCACCCCCCCCAGGGAGGGGACATCACACACCCCCCCCCCAGGGAGGGGACATCACACACCACCACCCCAGGGAGGGGACATCACACCCCCCCAGGGAGGGGACATCACACCCCCCAGGGAGGGGACATCACACACCCTCCCCCCAGGGAGGGGACATCACACCCACAGGGAGGGGACATCAGCCCCCCCCCCCAGGGAGGGGACATCCCCCCCCCCCCACAGGGAGGGGACATCACACCCACAGGGAGGGGACATCACCCCCCCCAGGGAGGGGACATCACACACCACCCCCCCAGGGAGGGGACATCACACCCCCCCCCCCCAGGGAGGGGACATCACACACCCCCCCCCCCCCCCCCAGGGAGGGGACATCACACACCCCCCCCCCCCCCAGGGAGGGGACATCACACACCACCCCCCCAGGGAGGGGACATCACACACCCCCCAGGGAGGGGACATCACACACCACCACCCCAGGGAGGGGACATCACACCCCCCCCCCCGGGAGGGGACATCACACCCACAGGGAGGGGACATCACACCCCCCCCAGGGAGGGGACATCATACACCAACCCCCCAGGGTGGGGACCAGACACCCCCCCCCCCCCCCCCCCGCCCCAGGGTGGGGACATCATACACCCCCCAGGGTGGGGGAGAGGAAATTAAACCCCCCAGAGAAGGGAGGGGGTGGTGAGTGAGGACATTAAGACCCTCAGGGTTGGGGAGGTGCTGCTGGTGATGAGGCACAAGACATTGTGACTTGGGGGCTGGGTCTTCGAGTGCGGTGATGAGGAGATATGTACAGTGTAACTGTGGGGGGAGTGCCCCGTCCCACAGCGTCTCCCACCTGGAAGTTGTTTTGCTGTGTGTCCACTCGTGTTTTACTCTTTCTTTTAACTGAGTTAATGTTCTCCTTGTCTGACCGTGGTCTGTTAATCTGATGCTCCTACTACCTGCCAGGCATTTTCAAAAGAGTGAATCTGAAAGTGTTTCCTGTTATGATTTATTTGTAATTTAGGAGAATTGCTGTCTGATCCTTCACTTTGGCCTTGTTTACATGTATGATGTAACTCCGGGTTCAACCTTGCTTAGAGGAGCAGTACCAGAAAGTGTCACAATGCTTCTCTCAGGAGTATTGCGACGTGTTGTCTAATTTAACAGGATGACCCCACCTCTCATTGTCCATTCAGGCAGAATGTTTGGAGTCAGTGTTCGGGGAGTTCGGTCTTGAGAGCAATTTGGATGGTAAAGCTGTTCTAGTATACACCTGCTGATTTAATGTTAACAGATGTATCAGAGCGACATGCTTCTGTGTCGTAAAAATGCTGGGGTTGGTTGTACAAGAGAGTTTTGAATGGACAGCACTAAACAGGGGTGCAAGTAACTAGATAACTCTTCAGAAACAGCCAGTGTAACCAAGATAAGATGAATGGACCCTAGTGTTATAAGATTCTGTCTTTAATTAGAAGCCGTGTTGGATTTTTCTTTCATCTCTATTGGCTGTATGTACATCTTCGCTCTGGGCTACCAAATGAGCCCACTGGTTGTTTCTGCGTCCAACCTTGTGCTCTCCAGGCCTCTGCATCTGCTGCAGTGGCCCGGTGCAATTGGTGAAGCTGGAAGTGTATACCAAAACATAGAAGCCACGTTGCATACCATTCTACTGTTCCTTCATCATCGCTGGGTCAAAATCCTGGTTTAATGGCTGTACACTGATTGTAGCCAGTGGTTCATGTTGCTGTCTGATTATTACCCTCCTTTTTGTTTGGCCTCTTTAATTAAGAAGGGATGTAATTGTATTAGGAGCAGTTCAGAGGAGGTTCACTTGACTGATTTCTGGGTAGGCGTTATGAGGAAAGATTGGTTGGACACTGGGGCCAGCATCTATTGTGTTTAGAAGAATGAGAGGTGACCTTATTGAAATTTAAGATTCTGAACCGACTCAACCAATGTAGACAGAAAAAGGCTGTTTCCTCCTGTGGAAGAAACTGGAACGAGTGGAATAGTTTTTACAAAGTCCCCCCCCCCCCCCATAAGGCCGAGCTGAAGAGAATTTTCTTCTCCCTGTGGATTGAAGCGCTGAATACCTCTTCCTTAGTGGGGTGCAGGCAGGATTAGTGAGACATCTTGACAAACAAGGGACTCGGAGGTTGTGGGGGGTGGAATTGCCTGGAAGATGGCATTGAGATTATAATCGAGCATGTTTTTATTGAGAGATGGGATAGGCTTGAGGGGCTGAACAGCCTACTCCGAACCACTGTATGTTTTCGAGAGTGGCAATGATACCCACATCCTATAAACAAACTTGGGACAAAAGTAGCAAAGGCAAAAGAAAACGCAGAAACAATCCTGGATTGGCCCGAGGCAAATGCGAAAAGAGAGAATCCTGTGTCATGATTTAATAAATTGACAGTTATAATCTCAGTTGGTGAATTGTGTCCAGTTCTGGGCACCTGTCTGTGGGATAAAAGTTGGATAGGGTGCTCAGGCAATTTATTAGAATGAAAGTCTGAAGAGATTGGGACTGTTTTTCAGGACAGAGCAGATTTCGTAAAGATACTTAAGTGTATATAAGGACGATATGTCTCCACTGACAGCATTGTCGTTAACCAAGGTATGATCAGAATGCATTGTCTGAAAGGATGGTGAAAGTAGTTTCAGTTCTGACATTTGTGAGCGAACTGGTCAAATACTTGAATATTCTGAAGTGATGAAGAGCAGGCAGCTGGCACGCATTCTTTCGGCTGAATGGCCTCCTGTGCTATAAGGTTCTGTGATTCTCCATAACCGTGATGGTAAGCTATCATGGGATTCTCAGTTCAAGCCCCACAGAAGGATACTGCCCAATACAATAGGTCCTTTGGATCAATAAGTCTGTACTAGTCCCACTATCTAGCACTAGGCCTGGAGACTTCAATGTAATGACATTTCAAATGCTCATCCAAAAACTTTTTAATGATTTTGCTGTTACTATACTCCAAGGTGCTCTCTGGTAGGCCCTAACCATTCTCCAGGTGAAAATTGTTTTGTACAAAGTCATTGACACCCCCCCCCCCCCCCCCCCCCACACAGAACCTCCTGCCTTTTCCTTTAAAATTATGCCCCCTTGTTATTGCCTCTTCAACCAAGGGGAACTGCTGCTTTCTGTCCACTTTCTCCATGCTGTAATAATGAGACATCTCTATCAGGTGCCCCAGAACCTTCTGTATTCAAAGAAAACAGCCTGAACTTATTCAGCCTCTTCTCATAGCTAAAGCACTCCATCACAGGCACCATCCTGGTCAATCTCTCCTTCAAAGGAATCCTTCCTCTAGTGAGGTGACTAGAACTGTGCAAACTCCCCCAGCTGTGGCATAACAAAGTCTGAACAGCTCCAACATAAACTCCCTGTACGTATAATCTATGCCTCGAATGATAAAGGTAAGTATCCCATATGTCTTCCTAACCATCCTATTGACCTGTCCTGGCACCTTCGGGATTTGTGGACAACCACCCCATGATCCCTCGGTTTATCTGAGCTTCCTGGTGTCCTACTATTCATTAAGTACTGCTTTATTCCAAATGTGTCCCCTCACACTTATCAGTGTTAAATTCCGTCTGCTGCTGATCTGAGGATTTGTTTAAATCCTCCTGTCGCCCAAGACCACCTTCCTTATTGTCAACCACCTGGCCAGTCTTTATGTCACTGCAAACTTCCTCATCTCTCTCTGCCACATTCTCATCTCATTTGGTTATAGAAATATGTCACAAACAATAAGGAGCCCATTAGTCAGCCCTGTGCTGTGTCACTGGGTACCAACCTCTGTTTTCTGCCACTGAGCTAATTTTGAATCCAACTTGCCAAGTTACTTTGGATCCCATGTGCTTTTACCTTCGTTATCAGCCTCCCATGTACAACCTTGTCAAAGGCTTTCTGGAAATCTATCCATTCTTTTCCTAGTTTTCTCTTCCCTTTGATATGCCAACTCCATTGCTTGAGCACAATAGTGCAGTCTGAGTTTCCAGTGCTGCACTTTGATGTGCTCTATCAGTCTGTTTGGGTGGATGGAAAAGATACCAAGGCATTATTGGAAGAACAGCAGGGGGATTGAGCATTCTTGGCCCATATTTATCCTTCAATCAAACTATTAAAAAGAAATTACTTGCTCCCTAACACAATGCATGTTCAGAGAATGCAGTATGTATATTGCATTTCCTGCATTAGGGCTTTATAAGCATGCTGAGAACACCTGGTGGTTGGGAAAGGTGCTATATGAATATAAGTCTTTGTTTCTGTAAACTAGCTGTTTAAAAGTGATTTGCAGTGACCTTGAAACTGCTTGTTATTGGCTGGGTTTGTATTGAATGGCCGGCCTGGGGTAAGCTGATGGCAGTGCCCATGCCATCCAATGGTGTTGGTGATTTTACATTCCTGACGTGCTCAGAATCCAGCTGCACGCTAACCTCTGAGTATTTTCTCAGCAAATGTATTTATTGTGCAAAAGAGTGTCAAGGTCACCAGACAAAGGGGGTCCAGGTTACTCAGCTATTGCCTTTCAGTTAAAAACTGCAATGTCTCCAATGTGGAGGTCTAGTTCCTCTATGTACTAGATTAAGGAAGGCTTGTGGATGTTGGTTACTTTGATATTTTCCTGAACTTGTATTTAATGAAGTTTTAATCTATAGATTTGATTTAATCTATGCAAAAGCTGCAGACTGGCCGGAAGGTTTCTGGTCTAATTTTAGAACCAGTTTCACAGCCGGGTGGCGGATGAATGAAACCTTTGATGGCTTGTCTTCATTTCCTCTTTAACTAGTCAAGCCTGGGTCAAAAGTGAAGTGGACAGATCTCTGTATCACAATAACCTTTTATCTCTCTTATATTTATGAAAAAAAATCTTGCCTGACAAGATACTGGGGAAGCTTTCACTGAGGGGGACGTTGTGTTATAGAGTCATAGTCATAGAGATGTACAACATGGAAACAGACCCTTCTGTCCAACCTGTCCGTGCCGACCAGATATCCCAACCCAATCGAGTCCCACCTGCCAGCACCCGGCCCATATCCCTCCAAACCCTTCCTATTCATAGACCCATCCAAATGCCTCTTAAATGTTACAATTGTACCAGCCCCCACCACTTCCTCTGGCAGCTCATTCCATACACATACCACCATCTGTGTGGAACAGTTGCCCCTTAGGTCTGTAGCTTTAGATTGGCTTGGTGAAGCAGAATGGGGTCTGGATTGGGCCTGACAGGCTAAAGGCAGAGGACAGCGGAGAACGGAAGAGGCAGTTGCTTCAGAGTCAAGACTAACACCTGCTTCCCACTATAGTGAGTAACCTGTGGCTAACGTGGAAGGCAGAAGAGTCAAGTGATTCTCCATCAGAACTGCTCTGCCTCCCCTTCGCCGATACTGCCAGCTATTTCTGTTTTGTTTCTGACCTCCAGCATCCACAGTTCTTCGTTTTACTTAAATGTAGTTCTGGGGGCTAAAGGGATCAAGGTGTATGGGGAGAAAGTGGGAGCAGGGGACTGAGTTGGATGATCAGCCGTGATCATACTGAATGATAGAGCGAGCTTAAAGGGATGTAAGGTCTGCTCTCACTTTGGTTTTCTGTGTTTCTGTCCCTCACATTTTGTACCTTTTACAACACTTGTATCAGAATTGGCGAGAGTGTTGTATTCTAATGGTTTGTGATGTTTTCCAGCTGCATCAGGTTTTGACCCTGTTCAGTTAGATATGGTGTTCTTGTTTGATTTTGAGCCAGTCAGTGAGGTGGTGGAGCAGGAGTTGTCCACAAACACTTTGATCATTTCCTGTAAGGGTGCTGAGGGTCATTTCGAAGATGCTTGACTGTTATCTGAGTGTTCCTGTTGTTTATCGTCCTTGTCTACATACTCCTGCCTATCTGGGCTTCTCTCCCACCTCGCAGATGTCCAGCTCTCCTCCCCTCCTTCCCATTTCTCACACTGAAATGCCTCCTGAACTCTGGGTCAGCACTTGATGGCCACAGATTTTCATAGAATCCATACAGTGTGGAACCAGGCCATTTGGCCCAACAGTTCCACAGCGACCTCCTGAAGACTAACCCACCCAGACCCATTCCTCTGCCCTATTGCTCTATATTTTTCCTGAGTAATGTACCTAACTTGCACATCCCTGAACGCTATTGGGCAATTTAGCATGGCAAGTGCACTCTAACCTGCAGATCTTTGGATACTGGGAGGAAACCGGAGCACCCGGAGGAAACCCACACAGAGTCCAGCCCAACAAAGCAATTATCAATTTGTAAGCGCTTCCAATGTGCTTACAGTGGATGGGAAGATCAGGAGAATTTCCTCTCAGCCAGAATCATGTGCTAGCTTCAATGCAATTGTGAACAAGTGCTGAATGTAGGTTTGCTCGCTGAGCTGGAAGATTCATTTCCAGACATTTCGTTACCCTGCTAGATAACACCTTCAGTGGGCTTCAGGCAAAACAATGCTGAAAAAATTCCTGCTTTCTGTTTATATGTTTGGGTTTCTTTGAGTCGGTGATGTCATTTCCTGTGGTGATGTCGTTTCCTGTGGTGAAATCACTTCCTGTTCCTTTTCTCAGGAATGAGGTCTAACTCGATGTGTCTGTTGATAGAGTTCCAGTTGAAATGCCATGCTTGTAGGAATTCTCATGCGTGTCTTTGTTTGGCCTGTCCTAGGATGGATGTGTTGTCCCAGTCGAAGTGATGTCCTTCCTCATCCGTATGGGAGGCTACTAGTGAGAGAGAGAGTCATGTCGTTTTGTGGCTAGTTGGTGTTCATGTATCCTGGTGGCTAGTTTTCTGCCTGTTTGTCCAATGTAGTGTTTGTTACAGTTCTTGCATGTTATTTGGTAAATGACATTAGTTTTACTTGTTGTCTGTATAAATAACTTACATCCAAAACCTCAACCTGAGCTCCAAATCTTCTCAAAACTCATTGTGAACAAGTACTTTTGCACACGTGGACCATCTCCCGACCTGAAACTACAGCCATACCAAACGGTGTGGTGGCTCAGTGGTTAGCGCTGCTGCCCCACAGTGCCAGGAACCAATTCCAGCCTCTGGCGACTGTCTCCGTGGACTTTGCATATTCTCCCCGTGTCTGCGTGGGTTTCCTCCGGGTGCTCCGGTTTCCTCCCACAGTCTGAAGAGGTGCAGGTTAGGGTGAACGGGCCATGCTAAATTGCCCAGAGTGTTCAGCAATGTGTCAGTTAGATACATTAATCGGGGAAATGTAGAGCAGTAGGGTAGGGGAATGGGTCTGGGTGGGATGCTCATCAGAGTGTTGGTGTGGACTTGCTGGTCCTATTGGCCTGTCTCCACACTGTAGAGATTCGATGATGTATGATCTATGAAGCCGTTTCCATTATTGTATCTCTCAGTCCCAGCCTGCAAGGAAACAATTTCATTCTGGAAACTGGACTGAACATTAAAGTAGGATGTCAAATTAAATAGCTAAACCAATATTATCAAGGCAATCTGCTGTAATTTTTCTGTTCATTAAATGTGGGCAAAATCTTATAGTTTCAACTTGGATGTTTTTTTTTAGATTAGATTCCTTAGATTCCTTACAGTGTGGAAACAGGCCCTTCGGCCCAACAAGTCCACACCGACCCGCCGAAGCGTAACCCACCCATACCCCTACATTTACCCCTTTACCTAACACTACGGGCAATTTAGCATGGCCAATTCACCTGACTTGCACATCTTTTGGAGTGTGGGAGGAAACCGGAGCACCCGGAGGAAACCCACGCAGACACGGGGAGAATGTGCAAACTCCACACAGTCAGTCGCCTGAGGCGGGAATTGAACCCGGGTCTCTGGCGCTGCGAGGCAGCAGTGCTAACCACTGTGCCACCGTGCCGCCCAAATGTCACCAGATTGTCTAAAATACAACATAATTACATGTCACTTTGTGTATTTAATCGCTGTCAATTAATTGTTCTCATATTCAATATAAAAATCTTTCAAAATATTGAAAAGATAGGGTCTACACCACTGTGTGTGTGTGTGTGTCGCTGTGCCATGCCCCCACTGTGTGTGTGTGTGTGTCGCTGTGCCATGCCCCCACTGTGTGTGTGTGTGTGTGTCGCTGTGCCATGCCCTTCCCACTGTGTGTGTGTGTGTCGCTGTGCCATGCCCTTCCCACTGTGTGTGTGTCGCTGTGCCATGCCCTTCCCACTGTGTGTGTGTGTGTGTCGCTGTGCCATGCCCTTCCCACTGTGTGTGTGTGTGTGTCTCGCTGTGCCATGCCCTTCCCACTGTGTGTGTGTGTGTGTCGCTGTGCCATGCCCTTCCCACTGTGTGTGTGTGTGTCTCGCTGTGCCATGCCCTTCCCACTGTGTGTGTGTGTGTGTGTGTGTCGCTGTGCCATGCCCTTCCCACTGTGTGTGTGTGTGTGTCGCTGTGCCATGCCCTTCCCACTGTGTGTGTGTGTGTGTCTCGCTGTGCCATGCCCTTCCCACTGTGTGTGTGTGTGTGTGTGTCTCGCTGTGCCATGCCCTTCCCACTGTGTGTGTGTGTCTCGCTGTGCCATGCCCTTCCCACTGTGTGTGTGTGTGTCTCGCTGTGCCATGCCCTTCCCACTGTGTGTGTGTGTGTCTCGCTGTGCCATGCCCTTCCCACTGTGTGTGTGTGTGTGTCTCGCTGTGCCATGCCCTTCCCACTGTGTGTGTGTGTCACTGTGCCATGCCCTTCCGTGTGTGTCGCTGTGCCATGCCCTTCCCACTGTGTGTGTGTGTGTGTGTCGCTGTGCCATGCCCTTCCCACTGTGTGTGTGTGTGTGTCTCGCTGTGCCATGCCCTTCCCACTGTGTGTGTGTGTGTGTGTCGCTGTGCCATGCCCTTCCCACTGTGTGTGTGTGTCGCTGTGCCATGCCCTTCCCACTGTGTGTGTGTGTCGCTGTGCCATGCCCTTCCCACTGTGTGTGTGTGTGTGTGTGTGTCGCTGTGCCATGCCCTCCCCTGTGTGTGTGTGTGTGTCGCTGTGCCATGCCCTTCCCACTGTGTGTGTGTGTGTGTGTGTCTCGCTGTGCCATGCCCTTCCCACTGTGTGTGTGTGTGTGTGTCTCGCTGTGCCATGCCCTTCCCACTGTGTGTGTGTGTGTGTGTGTGTGTCTCGCTGTGCCATGCCCTCCCCTGTGTGTGTGTGTGTGTGTCGCTGTGCCATGCCCTTCCCACTGTGTGTGTGTGTCGCTGTGCCATGCCCTTCCCACTGTGTGTGTGTGTCGCTGTGCCATGCCCTTCCCACTGTGTGTGTGTGTGTGTGTGTCGCTGTGCCATGCCCTTCCCACTGTGTGTGTGTGTGTGTGTCGCTGTGCCATGCCCTTCCCACTGTGTGTGTGTGTCGCTGTGCCATGCCCTTCCCACTGTGTGTGTGTGTGTGTGTCACTGTGCCATGCCCCCACTGTGTGTGTGTTGCTGTGCCATGCCCTTCCGTGTGTGTGTGTCTCACTGTGCCATGCCCTTCCGTGTGTGTGTGTGTGTGTGTGTCTCACTGTGCCATGCCCTTCCCACTGTGTGTGTGTGTGTGTCTTGCTGTGCCATGCCCTTCCCTGTGTGTGTGTCGCTGTGCCATGCCCCCACTGTGTGTGTGTGTGTGTCACTGTGCCATGCCCTTCCCACTGTGTGTGTGTGTCACTGTGCCATGCCCTTCCCACTGTATGTGTGTGTTGCTGTGCCATGCCCTTCCCACTGTGTGTGTGTGTTGCTGTGCCATGCCCTTCCCACTGTGTGTGTGTGTTGCTGTGCCATGCCCTTCCCACTGTGTGTGTGTGTGTTGCTGTGCCATGCCCTTCCCTGTGTGTGTGTGTGTGTCACTGTGCCATGCCCTTCCCACTGTGTGTGTGTGTGTGTCGCTGTGCCATGCCCTTCCCACTGTGTGTGTGTGTCTCGCTGTGCCATGCTCTTCCCACTGTGTGTGTGTGTGTGTGTGTGTGTCGCTGTGCCATGCCCTTCCCACTGTGTGTGTGTGTGTCTCGCTGTGCCATGCCCTTCCCACTGTGTGTGTGTGTGTGTGTGTGTGTGTGTCGCTGTGCCATGCCCTTCCCACTGTGTGTGTGTGTGTGTCGCTGTGCCATGCCCTTCCCACTGTGTGTGTGTGTGTCTCGCTGTGCCATGCCCTTCCCACTGTGTGTGTGTGTGTGTCGCTGTGCCATGCCCTTCCCACTGTGTGTGTGTGTGTGTCGCTGTGCCATGCCCTTCCCACTGTGTGTGTGTGTGTCGCTGTGCCATGCCCTTCCCACTGTGTGTGTGTGTGTGTCGCTGTGCCATGCCCTTCCCACTGTGTGTGTGTGTGTCTCGCTGTGCCATGCCCTTCCCACTGTGTGTGTGTGTTGCTGTGCCATGCCCTTCCCACTGTGTGTGTGTGTCGCTGTGCCATGCCCTTCCCACTGTGTGTGTGTGTCGCTGTGCCATGCCCTTCCCACTGTGTGTGTGTGTCGCTGTGCCATGCCCTTCCCACTGTGTGTGTGTGTCGCTGTGCCATGCCCTTCCCACTGTGTGTGTGTGTGTTGCTGTGCCATGCCCTTCCCACTGTGTGTGTGTGTCGCTGTGCCATGCCCTTCCCACTGTGTGTGTGTGTTGCTGTGCCATGCCCTTCCCACTGTGTGTGTGTGTCGCTGTGCCATGCCCTTCCCACTGTGTGTGTCGCTGTGCCATGCCCTTCCCACTGTGTGTGTGTTGCTGTGCCATGCCCTTCCCACTGTGTGTGTGTGTTGCTGTGCCATGCCCTTCCCACTGTGTGTGTGTGTGTGTTGCTGTGCCATGCCCTTCCCACTGTGTGTGTGTGTTGCTGTGCCATGCCCTTCCCACTGTGTGTGTGTGTGTGTGTGTCGCTGTGCCATGCCCTTCCCACTGTGTGTGTGTTGCTGTGCCATGCCCTTCCCACTGTGTGTGTGTGTTGCTGTGCCATGCCCTTCCCACTGTGTGTGTGTGTCGCTGTGCCATGCCCTTCCCACTGTGTGTGTGTGTCGCTGTGCCATGCCCTTCCCACTGTGTGTGTGTGTCGCTGTGCCATGCCCTTCCCACTGTGTGTGTGTGTGTGTGTGTCTCGCTGTGCCATGCCCTTCCCACTGTGTGTGTGTGTCTCGCTGTGCCATGCCCTTCCCACTGTGTGTGTGTGTGTCTCGCTGTGCCATGCCCTTCCCACTGTGTGTGTGTGTGTGTGAGAGAGACGCTGTGCCTTGCCCTTCCCATTGTGTGTGTGTGTGTGTGTGTGTGTGTGTGTGTGTGTGTGTCGCTGTGCCATGCCCTTCCCATTGTGTGTGTGTGTGTGTCTCGCTGTGCCATGCCCTTCCCACTGTGTGTGTGTGTGTGTGAGAGAGACGCTGTGCCTTGCCCTTCCCATTGTGTGTGTGTGTGTGTGTCGCTGTGCCATGCTCTTCCCACTGTGTGTGTGTGTGTGTGTGTCGCTGTGCCATGCTCTTCCCACTGTGTGTGTGTCGCTTTGCCATGCTCTTCCCACTGTGTGTGTGTCGCTGTGCCATGCTCTTCCCACTGTGTGTGTGTCGCTGTGCCATGCTCTTCCCACTGTGTGTGTGTCGCTGTGCCATGCTCTTCCCACTGTGTGTGTGTCGTTTTGCCATGCTCTTCCCACTGTGTGTGTGTCGCTGTGCCATGCTCTTCCCACTGTGTGTGTGTCGCTGTGCCATGCTCTTCCCACTGTGTGTGTTTGTGTGTGTATCAGTCACTGGGCCATGCCCTTCTCATTGTGTGCGTCAGTCACTGGGCCATGCCCTTCCCTGTGTGTGTGTGTGTCAGTCAGTCAGTCACTGGGCCATGCCCTTCCCATTGTGTGCGTCAGTCACTGGGCCATGCCCTTCCCTGTGTGTGTGTGTGTCAGTCAGTCAGTCACTGGGCCATGCCCTTCCCATTGTGTGCGTCAGTCACTGGGCCATGCCCTTCCCTGTGTGTGTGTGTGTGTGTGCGCATGCGCGTCAGTCACTGGGCCATGCCCTTCCCACTGTGTGTGTGTGTGTGTGGAGTCTGTATGTTGGTAATGAAGTGTTAACTGTGCTAAGCTAGTTTGTGTTAAGTGGATGACTGTTTTCGCCTCCTCCCAATGTCACTGTTGGCTGTTTTGATTCACTTCACTTAACTGGCTGGGACAGAACAAAACACTTGATGCAGTACGGATTCTGGGTGCTGACAATATACTAGCTGTCATGTTGACGTCCCCTTTTCAAAATTAGCTACACCTCTGGCCAAACTATCACAGTATGACTACAACATGGCATTTTGCCTGATGGAGCAAAAGTTGCTAGGTATGTGTAACCCACAAAATCAGGACCAATTCAGTCTTTTTGTTCCTGTCCCATCAAACCTCATTTGGTGGTCTGCAAAGTGATTGCTATCTATTGGTAACAATGCTATCAGATTATGTTTGCTCCCAACAGCACACTTACCCATGCTTTGTTCAGAGCTCCCCCAGGACCACTTGGCTTTATTATAATGAAAATTACAAACCAAATCTGGACAAAATAGCTCTATTTCAGAGGTGAAAATGACTGGTCTTGACACCTAGGTGTGAAATGAAAGAACGTGAGTGTTAAGTGAAGTTGAAAGGGATTTGGTTAAACCTTTCTTGTTGGTAGAATTATGCCTGGCACAGAGATTGTTTTGGAGGCCATTATAATTGCAGCAGTTTCTCAGTGTTATGGTTGAGGTCTAGTTATCATAACTTCATGACAACAAGGTGGTTAGTTCTGGGAGGAATTAAAAGAAGCGTATTGGTAAAGTGATCCAACTTGCTATGTTTCCGTTAGGAGAGAATATAAAATCCAAAAGTTTATACTGCATGAAAGGAAGATGCTCACAGCTTGGTAGGCAGACACTAATTGGATGAGGCACTACCACGTAGAATACACCATAGAATAATGATTCCGAAAGCTTTTGTTGAAATTAAGGAAAAAGGTACATTGCCTCTGGTCAAGGTATTGCCGTAAGAATGCCTCGCAATAGCTGTCTCCCTACCTTTTGTTTAATTGGAATACGTGCAACGTCTGGACTTGCTGCTTGAAAAGGACAGGGGCGGGGGTGTGTGTATCTATGTTGCATCTAGCAAGTTCAAGTAATCTCACTGCAAACCTGACTGATCATCTTAAATTAGTGGAATGGAATTCTTTGACAGGAGTTTGTGATAAACCTTTATAAAATACTGTTTAGCTTCAATGCATGTTTTCCAGGTGTTAGTAAGGATGGCTTTGAATTGTTACTGGAAATAGGGACTGAAGTTATGTTAGGAGATTGGAGAAGCTGAGGCAGTTTTCCTTGTTTTGAGAATATTGAGGAGAGATTTAATGGAGGTTTTCAAAAGGAAGAAAGGAGGTCAACTATTCCCATTGGCAGAGGATGTAGGTGGCCAGGTTTAAGGTGATTGACAGAAAGATGGTGAGTAGCTGTGATCTGAAATGCATTTACTGAGAGGTTGGTGGAGGTGGGGAAACATTTGCAGACCCATGAGGTAAGGCTGGTGGATTGAGACCAGCTATTGCAGAGCACTAGAGTATCCTTCTCCTGTGATTTAGATTAGATTTAGATTCTCTTCTTCCATTCTGAGATGAGGAGTGGGGATGTTCACTGACGATTGTGCAAATGTTCAGCACCATTGCTGGCAACTGAGATATTGAAGCAGTCCGTGCCGGCATGCAACAAGAGCGTGGCCACTTTCAGACTTGGGCAATGACTGGTGTGTAACCTTTGAGCCATGCAATGCCCATTTCAAACCAGACCAAATCTAACCATGTTTCTCCCTTTGCCTTTCAACATGATTCTTGCTGAATAATCCACCACCACCAATTTTGCTGGGGTTGGGGGGGAGGGGGGGGGGGAAGGGAAGTGGGAGGGATAATTAATTAAAGTTGAACTGGACAACTGTATAAATATTATGGCGACAGCTGCAGGTCAGAGGCCAGAGGTTCTGCATTGCATAACTTGCCTGTATTTCTTCATGGTTTGTGGGTGGAATCTGTACACAAAAAAAAACTTGTAGCCAAGGGCAGTTGGGGATGTGTGATGAACACTGCCTTTCCTCTGATAATTGAGTCACACTAATTAGGTTTTAAAACTCTCCTGTCATCCATTCTCCCTCACTTCTTTCTCTTTCTCCTCTCCTCCCCTTTCCCTCCTACAATCATCCATTTTGCTTCCCTTTCCAATCCCATCCTCCCTCTTTTGCTCTCTTCTCTTGTGAGTAGGAAAGTAGGCCAGACTCTTGTGGTTTTTATAGCTTTGTAGCAAAAGGGAAGTGTAGCTCGCTATTGATGTCCGTTGAATCACATGTTCAGTTAGATGGTAAAACTGCGGTTGAAATGGGTATCTAGAGAAAAACAAAGTCTGGGCTTTGGAGCAGAAGGGGATAACGCATTGTTGTCTTCCTTATTTGTAAATACTTAACTGCTTCAGGCAGGCACTTAATGTTTGTCTGTGTGGAGGGAATGAGTTAAATCCAAGTCCAGCTTGAGCCATTGAAATGTGTACAGTCTGTGCCAATCGCTGTTGAGACCTTAACTTCATGAAACCTATCTTAACTTTAACTCACTGTTTGAAATGTACCTTGAACCGATTACTTTGGTTATCTGCAGCCACATCACCTTCGTGGCTCATCAGCCAATTCTGTTGAATTAAAATACTGGATAAAAGCAAATTACTGCGGATGCTGGAATCTGAAACCAAAAGAGAAAATGTTGGAAAATCTCAGCAGGTCTGGCAGCATCTGTAAGGAGAGAAAAGAGCTGACGTTTCGAGTCTAACTGACCCTTTGTCAAAGCTAAAAAAAAGTGAGAAAGATCGAGGTATTTATACGAGGCTGAGAGAAGGCGATTCGAAATCGACGTTTCGGGCCAAAGCCCTTCATCAGGAATAAAGCTTTATTCCTGATGAAGGGCTTTTGCCCGAAACGTTGATTTCGCTGCTCCTAGGATGCTGCCTGAACTGCTGTGCTCTTCCAGCACCACTGATCCAGAATCTGGTTTCCAGCATCTGCAGTCATTGTTTTTACCCTGAGAGAAGGTGAGTCATGGCTCCAGAAGCAAAGGTAACAATAACGAGGTGATAATGACAGTGCATAGGGAGATTATAGGGAGATTAGGAGCTGTGAATGACCAAGGCTGAAGCCAGTGCTATGTGACAGAATATGTGGGGAAGGGGTGAAGCAGAGACAAAATGGAAAACAGGGAAAGAGGAGAGAAAAAGGGTGATGAGAGGGGGGGGGAGCAAGAGAAAGAGACAATCAAGAAATAACAGGTACAGAACAGTGAAAAAAATTTTAAAAAGGGATAAATAAAATAAATGATATAAAATTCCGGAGCAGAATGAAAGCAGAGGGGTCGAGATGGGATAATCATCTGAAGTTGTTGAATTCAGTGTTGACACTGGCAGGCTGTAACGTGCCTAGTTGGAAGATGAGATGCTGTTCCTCCAGTTTGGGCTGAGCTTCACTGGAACATTGCAGCAGGCCCAGGACAGACATGTGGGCATGGGAGCAGGGTTGGGTGTTGAAGTGGCAAGCCACGGGAAGGTCTGGGACCTGATTGCGAACAGACCGAATGTGCTCAGCAACGCGATCACCCAGTCGACGTTTTGTCTCTCTGATATAGAGGAGACCACATTGGGAGCAACGAATACAATAGACCAAATTGAAAGAGGTACAAGTGAAGCTGCTTAATCTGAAATGAGTGTCTGGGGCCTTGGATGGTGAGCATGGAAGAGGTAAAGGGGCAGGTGTTGTACCTTCTGCGATTGCATGGGAAGGTGCCATGTGTGATGGGCGAGATGTTAGGTGCGATGGGAAGGTGCCGTGTGAGGTGGGGGAGGTGTTAGGTGTGATGGGGGAGGTGCTGGGTGTGATGGGGGAGGTGTTGGGTGTGATGGGGGAGGTGCCGGGTGTGATGGGGGAGGTGTTAGGTGTGATGGGGGAGGTGTTGGGTGTGATGGGGGAGGTGTTGGGTGTGATGGGGGAGGTGTTGGGTGTGATGGGGGAGGTGTTGGGTGTGATGGGGGAGGTGTTGGGTGTGATGGGGGAGGTGTTGGGTGTGATGGGGGAGGTGTTGGGTGTGATGGGGGAGGTGTTGGGTGTGATGGGGGAGGTGTTGGGTGTGATGGGGGAGGTGTTGGGTGTGATGGGGGAGGTGTTGGGTGTGATGGGGGAGGTGTTGGGTGTGATGGGGGAGGTGTTGGGTGTGATGGGGGAGGTGTTGGGTGTGATGGGGGAGGTGTTGGGTGTGATGGGGGAGGTGCTGGGTGTGATGGGGGAGGTGCCGGGTGTGATGGGGGAGGTGCCGGGTGTGATGGGGGAGGTGCCGGGTGTGATGGGGGAGGTGCCGGGTGTGATGGGGGAGGTGCCGGGTGTGATGGGGGAGGTGCCGGGTGTGATGGGGGAGGTGCCGGGTGTGATGGGGGAGGTGCCGGGTGTGATGGGGGAGGTGCCGGGTGTGATGGGGGAGGTGCCGGGTGTGATGGGGGAGGTGTTGGGTGTGATGGGGGAGGTGTTGGGTGCGATGGGGGAGGTGTTGGGTGCGATGGGGGAGGTGTTGGGTGCGATGGGGGAGGTGCCGGGTGCGATGGGGGAGGTGTTGGGTGCGATGGGGGAGGTGTTGGGTGCGATGGGGGAGGTGTTGGGTGCGATGGGGGAGGTGTTGGGTGCGATGGGGGAGGTGTTGGGTGCGATGGGGGAGGTGTTGGGTGCGATGGGGGAGGTGTTGGGTGCGATGGGGGAGGTGTTGGGTGCGATGGGGGAGGTGTTGGGTGCGATGGGGGAGGTGTTGGGTGCGATGGGGGAGGTGTTGGGTGCGATGGGGGAGGTGTTGGGTGCGATGGGGGAGGTGTTGGGTGCGATGGGGGAGGTGTTGGGTGCGATGGGGGAGGTGTTGGGTGCGATGGGGGAGGTGCTGGGTGCGATGGGGGAGGTGCCGGGTGCGATGGGGGAGGTGCCGGGTGCGGTGGGGGAGGTGCCGGGTGCGGTGGGGGAGGTGTTGGGTGCGATGGGGGAGGTGTTGGGTGCGATGGGGGAGGTGTTGGGTGCGATGGGGGAGGTGTTGGGTGGGATGGGGGAGGTGCCGGGTGCGGTGGGGGAGGTGCCGGGTGCGGTGGAGGAGGTGCCGGGTGCGATGGAGGAGGTGCCGGGTGCGATGGGGGAGGTGCCGGGTGCGATGGGGGAGGTGCCGGGTGCGGTGGAGGAGGTGCCGGGTGCGATGGGGGAGGTGTTGGGTGCGATGGGGGAGGTGTTGGGTGCGATGGAGGAGGTGCCGGGTGCGATGGGGGAGGTGCCGGGTGCGATGGGGGAGGTGCCGGGTGCGATGGGGGAGGTGCCGGGTGCGATGGGGGAGGTGCCGGGTGCGGTGGAGGAGGTGCCGGGTGCGATGGGGGAGGTGCCGGGTGCGATGGGGGAGGTGCCGGGTGCGATGGGGGAGGTGTTGGGTGGGATGGGGGAGGTGTTGGGTGGGATGGGGGAGGTGTTGGGTGGGATGGGGGAGGTGTTGGGTGGGATGGGGGAGGTGTTGGGTGCGATGGGGGAGGTGTTGGGTGCGATGGGGGAGGCGTTGGGTGCGATGGGGGAGGCGTTGGGTGCGGTGGGGGAGGCGTTGGGTGCGGTGGGGGAGGTGCCGGGTGCGGTGGGGGAGGTGCCGGGTGCGGTGGGGGAGGTGCCGGGTGCGGTGGGGGAGGTGCCGGGTGCGGTGGAGGAGGTGCCGGGTGCGATGGGGGAGGTGCCGGGTGCGATGGGGGAGGTGCCGGGTGCGGTGGAGGAGGTGCCGGGTGCGATGGGGGAGGTGCCGGGTGCGATGGGGGAGGTGCCGGGTGCGATGGGGGAGGTGTTGGGTGGGATGGGGGAGGTGTTGGGTGGGATGGGGGAGGTGTTGGGTGGGATGGGGGAGGTGTTGGGTGGGATGGGGGAGGTGTTGGGTGCGATGGGGGAGGCGTTGGGTGCGATGGGGGAGGCGTTGGGTGCGGTGGGGGAGGTGTTGGGTGCGGTGGGGGAGGTGCCGGGTGCGGTGGGGGAGGTGCCGGGTGCGGTGGGGGAGGTGCCGGGTGCGGTGGGGGAGGTGCCGGGTGCGGTGGGGGAGGTGCCGGGTGCGGTGGGGGAGGTGCCGGGTGCGGTGGGGGAGGTGCCGGGTGCGGTGGGGGAGGTGCCGGGTGCGGTGGGGGAGGTGCCGGGTGCAATGGGGGAGTGCGCTAGGTTGTCCCGGAGGGAACGATCTCTTCCCTCTGGGAGGGTAGGGAAGGTGTGTTTAGTGGTGGCGTCATGTTGGAGTTGGCGAAAATGGCGGTGGGTTATTCTTTTGCATGCGAAGGCTGGTAGGGTGAAAGGTCCCTATCCTTGTTCTGGGAGAGAGGGGGTGAGTGTTGTGGCACGGGAGATTGACCGCACGTTGTCGAGAGCCCTGTCAACAACTGTAGGTGGGAAGCCACGGTTGGAGAAGAAGGAGCACATATTAAGAGCACCACTTTGGAAAGTGGCCTCATTGGAACAAATGCAGCGGAGGCGAAGGAGCTGAGAGAAAGGGATAGAGTCTTTACAGGACGTAGGGTGAGAAGAGCTGGAGTCCAGATAGCTGTGGGAGTCAGTGGGCTTGTAATGGATATTAGTGGATAGACTATTGCTGGAAATGGAGACAGAAAGGTCAAGGAAAGGAAGGCAAGTGTCGGAGATGGACCAGGTGAAGGTGATGGAGGGATGGAAACTGGAAGCGAAGTTTATGAATTTTTCCAGGTCCGGCTGAGAGCATGAAGCTGCACTGCCAATTCTGTTGAATTGTCCCTTGAAGTGTTTGAGTGTTCTTAGAACCTTGAATGTTTAAATGTGCTTGCAGCTCGGCCTCCCTGTTATCACCAATCTTGGTTGGATTTCTCTCACTGTTCTACAGCCATTTAAGAAGGTCATGGCTGTTTGTAGAGGAATAAGATGGTGTTATTTTCTGGGTCTGTAGGTTGTGAAGGAGCAAAAATAGCCTTTGCAGTGATATGTACTTCTTGTAAAATGTGGGAGTTTAAAGAGAGTTTAAGGGTTACTGTGGATTATATGTGCCATAAATGCTGTCGGATGTAGGGGGTGATGGATTCTCAGGGGAACGTAGCACGAACAGCCAAGTGTCTGGTATTGAGACCAACTCTAATGCAACGAGGGGTACGTTGGCCTCCAAGTGATCGATTGTGTTAGGGGATTCTGTAGTCAGAGGTACAGACAGACCGTTCTGTGGCCAGCAGAGAAAAAGCAGAATGGTGTGTTGTTTCCCTGGTGCCAGGATCAAGGATGTCTCAGAGAGGGTACAGAATGTTCTCACGGGGGGAGAGGGGCCAGCAAGAGGTCATTGTCCACATTGGAACCAACGACATAAGAAGGGAAAAGGTTGAGATTCTGAAGGGAGATTTCAGAGAGTTAGGCAGAAATTTAAAAAGGAGGTCCTCAAGGGTAGTAATATCTGGATTAATCCCAGTGCTACGAGCTAGTGAGGGCAGGAATAGGAGGATAGAGCAGATGAATGCATGGCTGAGGAGCTGATGTATGGGAGAAGGATTCACATTTTTGGATCATTGGGATCTCTTTTGGGGTAGAAGTGACCTGTACAAGGATTGATTGCACCTAAATTGGAAGGGGACTAATATATTGGCAGGGAGATTTGCTAGAACTGCTCGGGAGGATTTAAACTAGTAGGGTGGGGAGGGGTACCCAGGGAGATAGTGATGAAAGAGATCAATCTGAGACAGCTACAGCTGAGAACAGAAGTGAGTCAAACAGTCAGGGCAGGTAGGGACAAGGTAGGACTAATAAATTAAACGGCATTCATTACAATGCAAGGGGCCTAACAGGGAAGGCAGATGAACTCAGGGCATGGTTAGAAACATGGGACTGGGATATCATGGCAATTACGGAAACATGGCTCAGGGATGGACAGGACTGGCAGCTGAATGTTCCAGGATACAAATGCTACAGGAAGGATAGAAAGGGAGGCAAGAGAGGAGGGGGAGTGGCAGTTTTGATGAGGGATAGCATTACAGCTGCGCTGAGGGAGGATAATCCTGGAAATACATCCAGGGAAGTTATTTGGGTGGAACTGAGAAACAAGAAAGGGATGATCACCTTATTGGGATTGCATTATAGACCCACCACTAGTCAGAGGGAAATTGAGAAACAAACTTGTAAGGAGATCTCAGCTATCTGTAAGAATAATAGGGTAGTTATGGTAGGGGATTTTAACTTTCCAAACATCGACTGGGACTGCCATAGTGTTAAAGGTTTAGATGGAGAGGAATTTCTTAAGTGCGTACAAGACAATTTTCTGATTCAGTGTGTAGATGTACCTACTAGAGAAGGTGCAAAACTTGACCTACTCTTGGAAATAAGGCAGGGCAGGTGACTGAGGTGTCAGTGGGGGAGCACTTTGGGGCCAGCGACCATAATTATATTCGTTTTAAAATAGTGATGGAAAAGGATAGACCAGATGTAAAAGTTGAAGTTCTAAATTGGAGAAAGGCCAATTTTGATGGTATTAGACAAGAACGTTCGAAAGCTGGTTGGAGGCAGATGTTCGCAAGTAAAGGGAAAGCTGGAAAATGGGAAGCCTTCAGAAATGAGATAACGAGAATCCAGAGAAAGTATATTCCTGTCAGGGTGAAAGGGAAGGCTGGTAGATATAGGGAATGCTGGATGACTAAAGAAATTGAGGGTTTGGTTAAGAAAAAGAAGGAAGCATATGTCAGGTATAGACAGGATAGATCGAGTGAATCCTTAGAAGAGTATAAAGGAAGCAGGAGTATACTTAAGAGGGAAATCAGGAGAGCAAAAAGGGAACATGAGATAGCTTTGGCAAATAGAATTAAGGAGAATCCAAAGGGTTTTTACAAATATATTAAGGACAAAAGGGTAACTAGAGAGAGAATAGGGCCCCTCAAAGATCAGCAAGGTGGCCTTTGTGTGGAGCCACAGAAAATGGGGGAGATACTAAATGAATATTTTGCATCAGTATTTACTGTGGAAAAGAAGATGGAAGATATAGACTGTAGGGAAATAGATGGTGACATTTTGCAAAATGTCCAGATTACAGAGGAGGAAGTGGTGGATGTCTTGAAACGGTTAAAGGTGGATAAATCCCCAGGACCTGATCAGGTGTAGGGAAAAATCTTCGAGGGGAAAGTGAGGACTGCAGATGCTGGAGATCAGAGCTGAAAATGTGTTGCTGGAAAAGCGCAGCAGGTCAGGCAGCATCTAAGGAGCAGGAGAATCGATGTTTCGGGCATGTGTCCTGAAGAAGGGCTCATGCCCGAAACGTCGATTCTCCTGTTCCTTGGATGCTGCCTGACCTGTTGCGCTTTTCCAGCAACACATTTTCAGCCCTGAACAGATGTACCCAAGAACTCTCTGGGAAGCTAGAGAAGTGATTGCTGGGCCTCTTGCTGAGATATTTGTACCATAGATAGTCACAGGTGAGGTGCCGGAAGACTGGAGGTTGGCAAACGTGGTGCCACTGTTTAAGAAGGGTAGTAAAGACAAGCCAGGGAACTATAGACCGGTGAGCCTGACCTTGGTGGTGGGCAAGTTGTTGGAGGGAATCCTGAGGGACAGGGTATACACACATTTGGAAAGACAAGGACTGATTAGGGATAGTCAACGTGGCTTTGTGCGTGGGAAATCATGTCTCACAAACTTGATTGAGTTTTTTGAAGAAGTAACAAAGAAGATTGATGAGGGCAGAGCAGTAGATGTGATCTCTATGGACTTCATCAGTAAGGCGTTCGACAAGGTTCCCCATGGGAGACTGATTAGCCAGGTTAGGTCTCATGGAATACAGGGAGAACTAGCCATTTGGATATAGAACTGGCTCAAAGGTAGAAGACAGAGGGTGCTGGAGGAGGGTTGTTTTTCAGACTGAGGCCTGTGACCAGTGGAGTGCCACAAGGATCGGCGCTGGGTCCACTATTTTTCATCATTTACATAAATGATTTGGGTGCGAGCATAAGAGGTACTGTTAGTAGGTTTGCAGATGACACTAAAATTGGAGGTGTAGTGGACAGCGAAGAGGGTTACCTCAGATTACAACAGGATCTGGACCAGATGGGCCAATGGGCTGAGACGTGGCAGATGGAGTTTAATTCAGATAAATGCGAGGTTCTGCATTTTGGGAAAGCAAATCTTAGTAGGACTTATACACTTAATGGTAAGGTCCTAGGGAGTGTTGCTGAGCAAAGAGACCTTGGAGTTCAGGTTCATAGCTCCTTGAAAGTGGAGTCGCAGGTAGATAGGATAGTGAAGAAGGCATTTGGTATGCTTTCCTTTATTGGTCAGAGTACTGAGTACAGGAGTTGGGAGGTCATGTTGCGGCTGTACAGGACATTGGTTAGGCCACTTTTGGAATATTGCATGCAATTCTGGTGTCCTTCCTATCGGAAAGATGTTGTGAAATTTGAAAGGGTTCAGAAAAGATTTACAAGGATGTTGCCAGGGTTGAAGGATCTGAGCTACAGGGAGAGGCTGAACAGGCTGGGGCTGTTTTCCTTGGAGCGTTGGAGGCTGAGGGGTGACCTTCTAGAGGTTTATAAAATCATGAGGAGCATGGATAGGGTAAACAAGCAAAGGCTTTTCCCTCGGGTAGGGGAGTCCAGGACTAGAGGGCATAGGTTTAGGGTGAGAGGGGAAAGATATAAAAGAGACCTAAGGGGCAACTTTTTCACGCAGAGGGTGGTACGTGTATGGAATGAGCTGCCAGAGGATGTGGTGGAGGCTGGTACAATTGCAACATTTAAGAGGCATTTGGGTGGGTATATGAATAGGAAGGGTTTGGAGGGATATGGGCCGGGTGCTGGCAGGTGGGACTAGATTGGGTTGGGATATCTGGTCGGCATGGACAGGTTGGACCGAAGGGTCTGTTTCCATGCTGTACATCTCTATGACTCTATGACCTGATACCATAAGAGTTTAGCACAGAAGTAGGCCATTCAGCCCATCGAGTCTGCCCTGCCATTCAATGGGATCATGGCTGACCTGATAATCCGTAACTCCACTTTTTTACTTTTTCTGTTACCATTAATAAATCTGACTATCTCAGTCTTGGTTGGATATACTTAATGACTCAGTCTCTACAGCCAGGGAGTGGCTGAACAGGCTGGGACTGTTTTCCCTGGAGCGTCGGAGGCTGAGGGGTGACCTTATAGAGGTTTATAAAATCATGAGGGGCATGGATAGGGTGAATAGGCAAAGTCTTTTCCCTGGGGTCGGGGAGTCCAGAACTAGAGGGCATAGGTTTAGGGTGAGAGGGGAAAGATATAAAAGAGACCTAAGGGGCAACTTTTTCACACAGAGGGTGGTACGTGTGTGGAATGAGCTGCCAGAGGATGTGGTGGAGGTTGGTACAATTGCAACATTTAAAAGGCATTTGGATGGGTATATGAATAGGAAGGGTTTGGAGGGATATGGGCCGGGTGCTGGCAGGTGGGGCTAGATTGGGTTGGGATATCTGGTCAGCATGGATGGGTTGGACCGAAGGGTCTGTTTCCATGCTGTACATCTCTATGACTCTATGACTATGTCTCTGCAGTTGAGAATTCCACAGATTCACCATCCTCTGAGAAATAAAATTTCTCCTCCTCAATAATATTTCTCCCCACCTTCTAAACTCCAATGAGTGTAGGCCCAACCTCCCAATCTTGCCAGAAAAAGTAGCAAGATTGAATATTGGGAGCATTTTAGAACTTGACAAAAGTGGGCATGAAGTTTGATTCAAAAGGGTAAAATAAAAGTACAAGAGTAAGATTGCAACTGAAGATAAAAACTAACTGACAATACTTTTTTTTCAATGTTTTTTTGAATGAGGGCGTCGCTGGCTAGACTGCCATTTATTGCCATCCCAGAGGGCACATTGCTGTGGCTCTGGAGTCATATGTAGGCCAGACCAGGTAAAGATGGCAGTTGCCTTCCCCAAAGGACATTAGTGAATTGGATGGGTTTTTAAAACAATTGATGATGGGTTGATGGTAATTGATAGACTGTCTTTAATTCCAGACTTTTATTTGCTGCTTTTTCTATAGTTACCCGGAGAAAAAGATCTGTGAAAGCGAATGTAGGTCCTTTACGATGAGAAGCTGAGGGAATAATAATAGGAATCAAGGAAATGGCAAAATAACTGAGCACGTGCTTTAGTTCTGTCTTCACAAAAGGAGACACAAATAACCTCCAAGAAATGTTAGGAAATCAAGGGCACAATGAGACAGTGGGTTTGAAGGAAATCAGTATCACTAAGAAAATAGTGCAAGACAAGTTAATGGGATTAACGGCTGACCAAACACCTGGGCCTGATAACATACATTCCAGAATACAGAGGGAAGTGTCCCTGGAAAAATTGAATGCATTGGTGATCATCCTCCAAAATTCTGTGGATTCTGGATTGATACCTACAGATAGAAGGGTGGCAAATGTACTCTTCCCCCCCAACCTTCCAAGAAAGATGCAGTTGCAGATCACTAAATTGCTGGGTTGCTGAAGGAGGCCATTCAGCCCTTGTGCATGCACCAACTCTTTTATCTAGTACCAATTTCCTGGTTTTTCCCCATTTCCCTCCATACCATTTCCATCCAAATAAACATTCAGTACCATCTTGGGTACCTCAGTTGAACCTGCTTCTATATTTCTCGGCAGTATATTCCATATCATGAAAACTCAGTGTGAAAGATTTTCTGTTCCTCCCATCACCCTTGCCTTAGTTAGCCTAACATCATTCATGGGCAGAAATGATTGCGTCTGCTATATTTTAAAAAAAGTAACAGTAGAATGCTTGGAAAGCATTAATGGGATTGGATAAATCCAGCAAGGGTTTATGGAATAGAAATCCCGTTTAACAATTCTAATTGCATTTTTCTTGAGGCGTAAGTAGTAGAAAGATAAGAGAGAATTAGATTAGATTCCCTAACAGTGTGGAAACAGGCCCTTCGGCCCAACAAGTCCACACTGACCCTCACCCATTCCCCTACATTTACCCATGACTAATCCACCTTACACTATGGACAATTTAGCATGGCCAATTCACCTGACCTGCACATCTTTGGACTGTGGGAAGAAACTGGAGCATCCGGAGGAAACCTATGCAGACACGGGGAGAACGTGCAAACTCCACACAGACAGTTGCCTGAGGCAGGAATGGAACCTGGGTCTGCAGCAGTGAGGCAGCAGTGCTAACCACTAAGCCACCATTGATGGGTGTGGTTTAGTTGGATTTTCAGAAGATTTCTGTTAAGGTTTCACGTGAGATTTGTGGGCACATTTAAAGCCCATCAGATATGGGAATAATGTATTAGAATTGATTGACAAATAGGAAATGGTGAGTGAGTATAAACAGGTTTTTTTCAAGTGGCGGACAGTGATTATTAGGGTAATGTAACAAACAATACTTGGGCTCCAGGTACTTAACAATAAATATAAACGGCTTGACTGAAAGAACCCAAGGCAACATTTCCAAGGCTGCTGATGGCAAAAAGACCTTGTGGAATTGAGGTTTATGGAGAATTCAGTGTGATTTAGACACGTTTTTAGATTAGATTAGATTACTTTACAGTGTGGAAACAGGCCCTTCGGCCCAACAAGTCCACACCGACCCGCCGAAGCGCAACCCACCCATACCCCTACATTTACCCCTTACCTAACACTACGGACAATTTAACATGGCCAATTCACCTGACCTGCACATCTTTGGACTGTGGGAGGAAACCGGAGCACCCGGAGGAAACCCACGCAGACACGGGGAGAATGTGCAAACTCCACACAGTCAGTCGCCTGAGGCGGGAATTGAACCCGGGTCTCTGGCGCTGCGAGGCAGCAGTGCTAACCACTGTGCCACCGTGCCGCCCACAATTGAGTTGAGTGAGTGAGTGGCCAAGCACGAGGCGGATGCAGTACAATGTGGCGAAATATTATACGCTTCAATGTAAAAAAAGAGAAAAGCAGGATATTTCAATCATAGTGTAAGGGCCTTGGTATGACCACAACTGATGTATTACATGCAGTCTTAGTCTCCTTACTTAAGAAGGAGGGGATGTAACAGGGGTTCAATAGGTTAATATCAGTACTGTCCTATGAGCAGGGATTGATTGAATTGGGTCTGTATTGATTAGAATGTAGAAGGATGAGAGGGGATTTGATGGAAATGTGAAATTCTAGCAAGGCGAGACCGAGTAGATGCAGGAATGATGCTTCTCCTGGGGACTCTAGAACAGCGCTCACAGTCTCCGGTCATGGATAAACCATTTAATACGGAGATGAAGAAACAGTTGTTTCTGAAAGGATAGTGAATCTGTGGAATTCTCTACCACAGAAGGTTGTGAAGTCGCTGAGTATATTCAAGGAAAAGATTTAGATTTGAAAGGCATCTGAGGTAAGGGAGGAAGGTGGGAATATGACCTCGATGGTCAGCTGTGATCATATTGGATGGTGGAGTCAGCTTGAATGGCCTTACTCATGCTCTCGATGATTACCAAATCCTTCTGTGCTATCGGTTTCTGTAGTCTTTCTGTATTTACAAAAAGGTTTGAAAGCTCATTTCAAATTTGGGCATGACTTATGAAATGAGATTGACTAGGTTAGGATTGTTTACACTGGAGTTCACATGAATGGGGGGGTGGTGGTGGTGGAGTCTCAGAGATTTATAAAATTCTAACAGGGCTAGGCAGGGTAGATGCAGGGAGGATATTCCTGATGGTGGATGTGTCCAGAACCAGGGGTCACAGTCTGAGGATGCAGAGTGGACCATTTCGGGTGAACATGAGGAGACATTTCCTTCCACAAAGAGCGGTGAGCCTTTGGGATTAATTACCACAGGAAGTGGCTGACGCCAAAACATTGGATGCATTCAAGAGGCAGCTAGATATGGCACTTGCGGTGGATGGGATCAAAGGTTATGGGAAGGAAGCAGGATTAGGCTGTTGAATTGGAGGATCAGCCATGGGAAAATTGTGATGAATGGCAGCCTCCTATCTCCTATCTTCTATGTTTCTGTGTTTCAGAGTCTGTTCATTTGGACTAATGTTCAGAGACGCTCAGGTAGATATTCAGACCTGGCAAAATGTTTTTTCTTCTTTTTCTCTGAGTTATCCAGCATAGAAACAGGCCCTTTGGCCCACCATGCCTGTGTTGGTCAACAAACACCAACCCTTACTCATCTCATTTGCCTGCACTTGGTCCATAGGAAACTATGCCTTGGCTTTCTCAGTGCTGTCTAGATACAACCTGTTGAGGGTTGTCCCTTAATATTGGATAAGAGCCCCAAAAGGGGAAAGGCATCCACTGAGCCTCTGGTATGAATCATCGAACCTGTAGAATTGTCTACCGCAAAAGATTGTGATGACCAAGTCTCTGAATGTAAACAGAAATCCACATCCCCACCTATCTATATATAACCTTTTCACCCCTTCTACAACAAACCTCGCCCAACTTCTGCTTTAAAATGTATATAGAGTCTGCTTTCACCAGCTTTTCACAAAGAGAATTTTAATTTCTTCTGGCAACTTTGATTTGGATCAAACTGTTTGAGTTACAGCACTACCCTCACTTGCATAGTCTGATTGTAGTTTGGGATGGTTACAGTGCATTTCCTGTATTCAACAGCTGGAGGTTCACTACAGGAAGTGTGCGGTAATGCTCTGCATTGACTACCCTGAGAACACTTAACGTATTTATCTTGTTCACAAGCAGCTTTGCAACTAGCTGTACGTTCATAATTTATTTAAATAAGCTAATGAATGAAACTTGTACCAGTAACTGCTGGGTGTGAGTCTTATTCATTGTTTTGACACTCTGCCTCTGATGAAATTGATCTCTTTAGATATTAATGAGTGAGGATACATTCAGCCACCGAATCAAACAATACAGTGGTGCAAATGATTCTCCGTCATTACGGACGTGACGGTGCCTGACGAAGAAACTTTGGTTTAGACTTCACAGACATAGTAACATTGGAGTGGGCCATTCAGCCCCTAGGGGCTGCTCTGCCATTTTCGATCATGGCTGCTCATCTACCTCACCAGCATATTCCTGCCAGATCCTTTGCTGTCATTATTAACCAGAAGTCAGCTTCAAAGTATCACCTTTTCTTCCAAAGGTCTGTTGATTTCTGCCAAATCATTGATACTCGAAGCTGTTTAGCTACCTGGGAGCCAATCGCACAGTTGTTTGCAGGTACAGGCCTTTGTCATTGACAACTGGTCATTAGTTCTCAGACTGGTTAGTTATTTCTTGCCACTGAAAGCTCCATTCATACATATTCCTTGGCTCAAGCTTTCACCACTGGTAACAAGCAACACTGTAAACAGTACTTACAATGAGGTGACTTGCCTTTAAAAAGTGCAGAAATCCTTCAATAATCCTTCAACAATTCTTCGCCTATTTCAGTTACCAATTAAATATATAGAAAGTGAAAAGTTACGATGTTATCAATGAATTGAGAGTGACTTCGGGTTGTGCATTCCAAGCCCGAACTCTTGTGTGGGAAAAAAGTTATTTTCCCATGTCCCCATTGCTGCTTTTGGTAATTTTATCAAATCAGTATCCTGAGCTTTATAAATTGTTACATATAGTACAAAATCAAAGGTATTGTGACAAATTTACATAAACCCCTAATTCTGGTTCAACAAGAGTATTGTCTACTCCTGGGTATCCACATTTAGGAAGGATGTGGGAGAGGATGTTTAAAAAAAACATGAGAATAATTTCGGGAGTGCATGTAGATTGAAGAACTTGGGAATGTTTGCCTCAGATGTGAAGGTTGAGAGAAGACTTTGTAATGGTACTCAGAAATGAATAGTCTCAGCAGAGTGTTCCTATTAGTGCAAGAATTTGTTTCCTTTATCAAAGCAGATTTGATAGTACTCTTCATGAAGAAATTAAATGTAGTTTTGAAAGGGGACCGTTTCAGGGCTTTGGGGAAGGGGCAGAGGATTGGGGATAGCTTGCTTAGCATTGAGCAGAAATGCATCTTCTTGACACTTGAATTGAGTTGAATTGAATTTACTGTCACGTGTATCAAGGCACAGTGAAAATCTTTGTCTTGCGAGCAATACAGGTAGATCACAGAGTTAAGTAGCATAGTTAGTAAATAATAGGTAAACAGCGGCAAAAACAAAAACACAGGTACAGGCGAATGTTAAGAGTTTGTGAGTCCATTCAGTATTCTAACAACAGTAGGGTAGAAACTGTTTCAAAACCGGCTGGTGCGTGTGTTCAGGCTTCTGTACCTTCTCCCCGATAGTAGAGTTTGTAAAAAAACATTGCCAGGGTGGGATGGATCTTTGAGAATGCTGGTGGCCTTTCCTTGACAGCGGGCCTGGTAGATGGATTCTATAGATGGGAGGTTGGCCTTTGTGCTTGCCCGGGCCGAATTCACCACTCTCTGTAACCGTCCCCGATCTTGAATGGTACAGTTGCCATAGCAGGTAGTGATACATCCAGACAGAATGCTCTCGATGGCGCACCTATAAAAATTGGCGAGGGTATTCGCTGTCATGCCAAATTTCCTCAGCTGCCTGAGGAGGAAGAGACGTTGTTGGGCCTTTGTAACCAGGGCATCCACACGGAGAGTCCAAGAAAACTTGTTGTGGATGACCACTCCCAGGAGCTTGACACTCTCCACTCGTTCCACCTCTGTGCTGTTAATGTGTGGGGGGGCATGAGTAACATCCCGCCGAAAGTCAATAATGAGTCCCTTGGTTTTGCCTGCGCTGAGAGCTAGGTTGGTCTCTGTTCACCATTTCTCTAGGTCTTCCACCTCCCATCTGTTGTCTGTTTCTTCACCATCTGAGATTCGAACGGCTATGGTGGTGTCATCAGCGAACTTGTAAATGGCATTAGTCTGGTATTTGGTGACGCAGTCATGGGTATACAGTGAGTACAGTAGGGGGCTGAGGACACACCCCTGGGGGGGCTCCAGTGTTGAGTGTTAATGAGGATGAAATATTGTCCCCAATCTTCACTGATTGTGGCCTGTGGGACAGGAAACTGAGGATCTAGTTGCAGAGAGTGGGGCTTAGTCCGAGATCACTAAGTTTAGTAATCAGTCTCGGGGGGATAATAGTGTTGAAGGCTGAAGTGTAGTCCGAGTCGGATTCTTACGTAGCGTTCTTGGTGTCAAGATATTCTAGGGAGGAGTGAGGGGCAAGTGATTATGGCATCTGACATGGATCTGTTGGTCTGATAGGCAAATTGGAGTGGGTCAAGAGTAGTGGGGAGGCTGGAGTTGATTAATGCCATGACCAGCCTTTCAAAGCACTTCATGGCCACCAAAGTTAGGGCCACTGGGCGGTAGTCATTGAGATATGCTGCATGAGCCTCCTTAGGTACAGGGATGATGTTGGCCCTCTTGAAACAGGCAGGGACAGTGGCCTGCTGCAGGGAGAGGTTGAAGATGTCCGAGAAGACCTCTGCCAGTTGATCTGCGCATGCTCTGAGTGCACGGCCTAGTACTCCGTCTGGTCCCATTGCTTTCCTTGGATTCACACAAAGGAAAACTGACTTGACCTCTGTTGCAGTGACTGTTGGGGTAGGTTTGTAAGGACTTGTCAGAATAGGTGTTACCTCTCTGCTGAAATTCTGCTCAAAGTTAGCATAGAAGGCGTTGAGACGATCTGGGAGAGATGTGTTATTGTCTACTATCTTGCACTCTCTCTTTTTAGAACCTGCGATATCACTCGGGCCTTGCCATAGTCGCCGGGTGTCTGTCTGCGTCTCTAGTTTGGACCAGTATTGCCCCTTGCCACTCTCATTCATCAGGACAAACACAAGAATGCCTCATTTCAAAGTTTAAGAACTATTTGAAAACAAGCTGTGTTTATAGATGCATTCCAACTTGTTGCAATTGTGAGAAATTTGATATGCTTGCCCTAATCCTTGACCACCAAACAAATTCTTTTAAGTGCACCAGTTCAGCAAGTCTGGACTATGGTCGTGGTAGGTTGATATACTGTTATGCACTTTGCATTGTCACCCTCTGTCTATCTGGGGAGAGCAAGCAAGCGGTAATGATTAAATCAGAGATTTGTGTCACTCAGTGACTTATTAAAATACTAAAATGTCTTTAATACAGTTTTATATCTGAGATAATAGAATTATACCGTGCAGGAAAGGTGCTTTGGCTCATCAAGTCTGTCCCATCAAAAATACACTAATTCTGCACATTTGTATCCACCTCTATAACCACCTCTGGCAGTGCATTCCAGGCATTTATCACCCACTATGTGGAAAACAAACTGCCTCTCTCCTTTCGTTTAAATTTACCCCCTTTTACCTTAAAGCCCTGTCCCCTAGTAACTGACATTTCCTACGATGGGTTGTACCAACATCCTACCATTCGGGAGGGTTTAAACTAGTGTGGCAGGGTGGACTAGAGAAATGGTCAGCAATTTAAAATAACTGATAAGGAACCAGAGACTAAGGCTGGTAAGGTTGAGAGGAAAAAGGACTGATAGTCTGAAGTCTGTTTGTTTTAACGTGAGGAATATGACCAGTAAGACAGATGAACTTGGATCATAGCTGTGACAGACTTAATTGAGAGGGACAAGATTGGCAGCTTAACATCCCATGATGGAGATGTTTCGAGCAAGATAGAGAGGGATGTAAATGAGATGGGCGAGTTGCGTTACCGATAAGGGAAAATATCACAGGTGTACTGAAGGAAGAGACTTTGGAGGGCACATCCAGCAAGGCCATATGTGTGTAGAACTTGGGAATAGTAAGGAGCAGGCACTTCAATGGGATTGTACTACAGGCCTCCCAACAGCTAGTGGGTGACAGAGAAACAGATGTATAGACACACCCTTTGGCAAAAGTGCAATTCAGCAAAACAGTTAGGATTTTCATGTGCTGTCTCTGTCTCTCTCCAGAAGAAAGAAACACCAAAACAAACAATGTGCCCCTTTTGGTTTGTAAGAGGAAACACCTTGTCTGGGAGTTCACTCGAGAAGTGGAGAACTCGCACTTTTAGCTCCAGCAGCACCAGCAGAAACCTTCTCACCTACTGAAAGTAAAACTGATAGCATTCCTGGCTCTGTGTGAGCCCTGATCCTGTTCACTCATGATTCTTTATTTTAAAAAAACACCCGGGCATAACTCTTCAGATGTTTACCAACTACCTGATTGAAGGAGGCATTTCAGTAGCATTGTGACAACACCCACTTTCCAAGGGAAACAGGACAAAACACATCCCTTAAAGATAGAGTCATACAGCGAAGAAAAGGCCCTTTAACCCCATTTATTCTTCACTGATAATACCTACCACTAAAGGTGTGCTCATCTCAATTTCATGCACTTGCCCCATACCCTTGAATGGTTTGACATTTAACGTGCTCAACCACATTCTTTTTCAAGGCTTCCGGCCTCCACTACCTTCCCAGATAGTACATTCCAACTTCCCACCACCCTCTGAGTGAATAAATCTCAAATCCCCCTTAAAATCTTCAGTTCCTTATCCTAAAACTATCCCCACTTGTGATGGACCCCCCCCTCAGCCAAGGGGAACAGCTGCCCTCTGTTCACTCTGCCCATTTTCCTCATGATTATCCTGGTGACCCTTGTCTGCACCCCATTTAGTGTTATCATACCCTTCCTGTAGTGAGGTGACCAAAACTCTGCACTGTACCCGAGCTGTGGCCTAACCAATGCTCTGTACAACTCCAACATGATCTCCTTGCCCTTATACTTTCTACCATGACTGATCAAAGTGAGTGTCCTATCTGCCACCTTAACTATCCGATTCACATGCTCTGTTAACTTCAAGCGACTGTGCATAATTACCCCAGATCCCTCTGTTCCTCTGAGCTACCCAGTGTCCTGCCATTCATTAAATACGCCCTCATCTTGTTTCTTCCAAAGTGCATCACTTCACACTTATCAGGGTCAAATACCATCTGCCACTATTCTGCCTATCTGACCAACCCATTTATAGCTTTGTATAACCTACAAACGTCACCTTCAGTAGTAACAACCCTGCCAATCTTGGTATCATCTACAAACTTGCTTAATATTGCCTCCGCATTTTCATCTATATCACTTATGTATATAACAAACAGTAAGGGTCCGATTACTGCTCTTTGTGGTACACTCCTGGACATCACCCTCAAGTCATTCTAACAATGTTCTGCTGCTACTGTTTGTGTCCTGTTACTAAGCCAGTTTCCTATCCGTCTCGCCAAGTTTCCCTGAGTTCCATATGCTATATGTGCTGATGTTGTGACTTTAAGAAGTGTATGATTAGATTCCCTACTGTATGGAAACAGGCCCTTCTCCCCAACAAGTCCACACTGACCCTCCGAAGAGTGACCCACCTAGACCCATTTCCCAACATTTACCCCTGACTAATATACCTAACACTATGGGCAATTTATCTTGGCCAATTTACCTGACCTGCACATCTTTTGGACTGTGGGAGGAAACCGGAGCACCCGGAGGAAACCCACGCAGACACATGGAGAACGTGCAAACTCCATACAGACAGTTGCCTGAGGCTGAAAGCGAACCCGGCCTCCCTGGCGCTGTGTGGCTGCAGAGCTAACCACTGAGCCATGTATGTTGTCATTTTTTTTTAATGAAGAAAGGTTGTGACAGGTGGTGAGCAGTCTGATCTAAAGCCAGTAAACAGCTTGTGAGGTCTTGGGTATTTTTTAAGTTGAAACAATAGCAGTAACCTGGCTGGGTGGGGTCAAGCTCTCATGGAACCAGGTGTTATAGTTTTTCAGGCACAGCTGTGGGCATCTTGAAGCTGGGGTAGGTTTGGAAACTGTAGTGCATCTCTCCCTGCTACTTGCTTTCCCCCTCTATGGGTTTACTCTTGATGTTTTTCCTCCTGGACTGGAGAATTGCATGCGAAAAGATATATTTTACTGAATTTGCCTTTACCAAGGGATGTGTGTTTATGGGATGTTACTATATTGAAACAGTTACTGTTTAGTAGTTAGATAATCTGTTATTCTGTTAAGTTTTCCAATAGCGTTGTTATTCCAATTCATTCTTTTGTTATATTTTTAACTATAGTGTATGAATGAAATGTTTTCCTCCAAGACTAGTACTTTGACCAATTGAATGGCATCTAGAACACAACACCTGGCACTTGCCTTTAAATAAGAAAAAGTTTGGGTGTAGACCATCTCTTTTAATGTATTTTGAGGGGGCATGGTCTGCTACAAATTAGGCGCTCATCCGTGATCAAAATCTCTAAATTCATGTGAGGTTTAGGATTAATGAACTCAAAGGCAGTGAGGGGGTGAATGTTTTTTTTCCTGTTTTGTGTGTTGTATTGACTTGGCTTAAACAGGGTGTGCCTTGTGTCGTAATGGCTCTTTCAGTCACTAAGTTTCCTGGGGGTGGGAGCAGTCACTTTGGGGGTTTTGCAGAAAGTGAGCAAGGCACAGCATTTGGAATTGGCCAAAAGTTGGAGTTGCCGTTGTCTGGGTGTGTGAGGAAAAGGGAGATCATAGCGGCAATCACACAACATTTACAAATGCCATTGGAACCTTTGGAAAGAGCAAACATTCAACTGAAAATTAAGCTGCTTGAACGTGAAAAGGAAATGAAACAGTTTGAATTACCATGAAAAGCAGAGGGAAAAGGAAACGAAGGTCCTGGCTTAAAGGCAGAAAGAGAGTTTTTGAACTTTAGAGATTTGAACTAAAAACTCAAAGATGACTTAAAATGGTGGAGAGAGAGTGAATAGTAGGAGAGTACTGATGAGGACAGTGATGGAGTGCAGTCCCATTATAGCCAAAGATGTGGTGGGGATCTGTTTAAATATTTCCAAGCATTGCCAAGGTTTGAAGGGTATGGAACCTTTTTTCATTTCATTTGGAGAATGTGGCGAACAAATAAATGACAAATGACCATGTGGGTTTGTTGATCCAAACAAAGTTGGCAGGTAGACTTAGTGAGGTATCTGCATCACTATCCGAGAGCCTATCTGGAGAGTACGAGCAAGTGAAAAATACTATCTTAAGTGAATATTAGCGAGTACCAGAGGCCTACAGGCAATGTTTCAGGACTCTAAGGAAGGGCCCTTGTCAGATGTAAATTTTGAGTTTGAAAGCATCAAGCAAAGTTCTTTTGAAAGGTGGATAAAGGTGTTGAAAATAGATTAAATCTATGCTACATTTAGATGATCATTTTGGAGAAGTGCAAAAATTCATTTCCTTAAGTAATGAGAACTCATGTGGTAGAAGGGAGCGCTAAGACTGTAGGATTAGCATCCGAAATGGCAGATGGTTATGAGTTGGTTCATAAATCAAAGTTTGGCTTCCAACATCAGTTTCAATCTGTGAGTGATAGAAACTGGGGAAAAGAGAAATCCCCAGGTGGTAAGAGAAGACGTGATCTTATTGGAGGTAGTTTCCTCCAGGATAAAAAGGAAGTCATGAGCGGGAAAGAAGTGAAAGGTTCATGTGTTTTCACTGTCACAAAATAGGCCACATGAAGTCGCAGTGTTGGTGGTTTAGAAAAAACACTGAGAAAGACCAAGGTGGGAAAACAAGTAAGCCAGTGAGTTTCGTTGAAGTGGGAGAGGAAAGCCCAGTGGAAGCTATAAAGCTGCAAAAAGATGAACAACCTGATCGGGGTTTGTTAAGACACTGCCAGAGCTCAAAGTATTTAGTTATGTAGGTAAGGTTTACTCATGTATGTCAAAAGGAGTAGGTAAAGAAATTAAGATTTTTAAGAGTCACAGGAGCAAGTCAAACTTTAGTGAAAGATGAGGAGATAGGTAATTCAGAAGGGTATTGCCAGAAAAGGTGGTAATATGTGGAACTTGTGGTGAGAAGAGCAGTGTTCCATCATATAAAAGTAAGATTGGAGAGTGGTGGTAGGAGTTATACAGCAATCCTTTGTTGAAGTAATATAGTTTATCCTTGGTAATAATAAAGCTGGATCACCAGTTGAAAAGCCAGTGGAAAATCAAGCAACAGAAGGTGTTAGACGTATATCCTGGGGTTTCTTTCCTGACTGTGTGCTGAAGAGGTCACAAGGCCAGGAGAAATCGGGAACAAAGAAAAGGAAGCTGAAGTTCAATGATCCGGAACTATGTTTGATCAAATAGCCAGGATAAACAACAAGCACAGGTGTAAGGCAAAGTGGAGATTTTTAATTCCCAGAAATTCGCTGAGTTAGAATGAAAGATGAAAAATTAAAACAATTGTATCAAAATGTATACACAGAAGAAGAATCTGAGTCAATCCCAGGTTGTTACTCTCTCACAAAATGGCATCTTGATGAGGAAGTAGAGACTGTCACTTTCAGATGTATGAGAAATGAATAGAAGTTCATCAAGTGTGTATGTACAATGTATTTGGAAAGGCAAGGACTGATTCGGGATAGTCAACATAGCTTTGTGCGTGGGAAATCATGTCTCACAAACTTGATTGAGTTTTTTGAAGAAGTAACAAAGAGGATTGATGAGGGCAGAGCAGTAGATGTGATCTATATGGACTTCAGTAAGGAGTTTGACAGGGTTCCCCATGGGAGACTGATTAGCAAGGTTAGATCTCATGGAATACAGGGAGAACTAGCCATTTGGATACAGAACTGGCTGAAAGATAGAAGACAGAGGGTGGTGGTGGAGGATTGTTTTTCAGACTAGAGGCCTGTGACCAGTCGAGTATCACAAGGATTGGTGCTGGGCCCTCTATTTTTCGGCATTTACATAAATGATTTGGGTGCGAGCATAAGAGGTACAGTTAGTAAGTTTGCAGATGACACAAAAATTGTAGGTGTAGTGGACAGCGAAGAGGGTTACGTCAGATTACAACAGGATCTGGACCAGATGGGCCAATGGGCTGAGAAGCAGCAGATGGAGTTTAATTCAGATAAATGTGAGGAGCTGCATTTTGGGAAAGCAAATCTTAGCAGGACTTATACACTTAATGGTAAGGTCCTAGGGAGTGTTGCTTGAACAAAGAGACCTTGGAGTGCAGGTGCATAGCTCCTTGAAAGTGGAGTCACAGGATAGTGAAGAGGGTGTTTGGTATGCTTTCCTTTATTGGTCAGAGTACTGAGTACAGGAGATGGGAGGTCATGTTGCGGCTGTACAGGATACTGGTTAGGCCACTGTTGGAATATTACATGCAATTCTGGTCTCCTTCCTATCGGAAAGATGTTGTTAAACTTGAAAGGGTTCAGAAAAGATTTACAAGGATGTTGCCTGGGTTGGAGGATTTGAGCTACAGGGAGAGGCTGAACAGGCTGGGGCTGTTTTCCCTGGAGCGTCGGAGGCTGAGGGGTGACCTTATAGAGGTTACAAAATTGAGTGGCATGGATTGGATAAATAGACAAAGTCTTTTCTCTGGGGTAGGGGAGTCCAGAACTAGAGGGCATAGGTTTAGGGTGAGAGGAGGGGAAAGATATACAAGAGACCTAAGGGGCAACTTATTGCAACATTTAAGAGGCATTTGGATGGGTATATGAATAGGAAGGGTTTGGAGGGATATGGACCAGATGCTGGCAGGTGGCACTAGATTGGGTTGGGATATCTGGTTGGCATGGACGGGTTGGACTGAAGAGTCTGTTTCTGTGCTGTACATGTCTATGACTCTCTAAGTGCTGCTCCCACCACTTACCGATGCTCGAGAGTACACTGATGTGGCGGTAGTTGGCTGGGTTGGATTTGTCAGGTCGATGCTAATATTGTGGCTATACAGGAACAGTTTGGCTAGGAGCGTGGCATGTTATGGAACAAGTTATTCTGGCAATAGTACTGAAGATAGTGAGTTTTGAGAAGATTTGTTGTTCAGGTTGGGGTTCTGGGTGTAAGTTTGCTCACTGAGCTGGAAGGTCAGCTCAGCAAGCAAAGTACATCCAGTACTGAAGATATCCGAGCCTTTTATAGTATTCAGTGTCTTCAGCGATTTCCTGATATCGCCGAAGAAGGGAGAAATGTGTGTTCCAGGTACCCCAAATGATCTGCTTGGGCTACAGAGTCAACAAAATTGAGCTGCATCCATTGGAAGATAAAGTGAGGGTGATCAAAGATGCCCCAACTCCCACGTCTGTCCTGGAGCTTGGGTCTTTCCTTGGGCTGCTGAATTATTATGGAAAGCTGGCACAGAGCCTGGCTTCCAATCTGGTGTCACCCTGCTCCCCCCTTCAGTCAAAATAAAACACTCGGAGACACAATAGTTTTACCTCCTTCATCTTTCTTGCGGGCCCTGGAGGAAGAGAGAATGATCACCCATGTGCACAGAGACATGAGTTCTTAATCTTCTCTCTCGAAAAGTAGATTCTTAATGAATTATATCGTCGTTTTACACAGAGGAGCATCCAGATAAGCCAACATACATATTAATTGGGCGACCATTACAATCAGCAAGTGTCAATAGTGAAAATTAAGCCATCTGCTGTTACACGATGAATGTTCTTAACCTTAACTGGCCTCACATAATGAATACTTTTCACCTTGTTAAACTTACCTTACATACTGAATGCTTCCAATATTATTAAATGGCTTTCCATAATGACTGCTTTTCCACCTTGTTAACCCATTACCCTTGCCCCCAGCACCCCATTGTTAACTGCAAGTTCTTATCTGATCTGAGTCATGCTAAGCTGAACCTCTTGTTTCACAAAACACAGAACTTAACTCTTTCCCTACCTGCTCATACCTGATGCACATTCTCACTGGCACCTCTGCTAAAAAGAAAAGGAGCAGCCTTGGAAATGATTGCACAGACAAGCCCTAGCTTTCATGGAAGTGAAGAAACCAGTATTGTCCTGTAAGCTATTGGCACACTATGATCCCCAGCGAGTCTGGTATTGACATGCAAGGTCTCCCCATGTGGCATCAGGGTAGTAAGAGCTGAGAGGTGGCCCAATGGAGAGGAATGCCCAATAGCCTGAACAAGATACATGCCTTGAACATCACTTCTGCCCCTGTTGGAAGGCTCTATCCTTGTTGTCACTTTCGTCAGCAGTGATGTCAGCAACCGAGTACCCAATAGTAACGTTGCCCTCGCTGTATGTGATGCCACTTCTGCCCCTGTTAACACAGTTAATAAGCACTACTTCCACCCCCCCCCCCCCCCCCACTTTGTGAGCATCACTTGGGTTGGTGATGTCACTAGAGCCCCTATAACCACACCCACTCAAGCAGCTGTCTCCGCCCCCACCTCGAACTCCAGCCCCACTCCAGGTCCTAGCTCCCATTCCTGCAGTGTATTCACCATTCCCCCAGACCTCCCTCTCACTGAGGACAAATGTTTAGTCCTCCGCAAAGGCCTCATCTTTATCTCTGTGGTCCCAGATTAATGAGTTCAACACACGCTGCGACCTTAAACGTTTCTTCCTCCGCCTGTGTGCCTACTTTTTTAACCAAGGCACCTGCCCACCTTCCAAGGATCCCTTCTCCGGCC
Organism: Chiloscyllium plagiosum; assembly: GCF_037043375.1. Classification (NCBI taxonomy): domain Eukaryota; kingdom Metazoa; phylum Chordata; class Chondrichthyes; order Orectolobiformes; family Hemiscylliidae; genus Chiloscyllium; species Chiloscyllium plagiosum. The sequence goes on along the minus strand of NW_028270183.1, from coordinate 25,965,104 downwards.
TCCAACTCACCCCATCCACCTGGACACCCTGTGCTGGCCTGCTACCTGCCTGAGATCTCTTCATTTCCAACTGCTACTGAGACATTAACTGCCTCAACCTGTCTACCCCCCTCCCCCACTCCAACCTCTCACCCTTACAACACTCAGCCCTCCAATCCCTTCGCTCCAACCCCGACCTCACCATCAAACCAGCGGATAAACGGGGTGCAGTGGGAGTTTGGCGCCCTGACTTCTACATCGCTGAAGCCAGATGCCAACTTGCAGACACCTCCTCCTACCGCCCCCTCGACCATGACCTCGCCTCCCATTACCAAACCATCATCTCAGGGGATCACCCACCCAGCCTCTAACCTCATTGTCCATGAACCCTGCACCTCCTGATTCTACCTCCTTCCTAAGGTTCACAAACCTGACTGGGTCAATTGACCCATTGTCTCAGCCTGCTCCAGTCCCCCCAAACTCATCTCTTCCTACCTCGACACCATCTTGTCCCCCTTAGTCCACGAACTCCCCACCTACATCCGTGACAGCACCCATGCCCTTCACTTGCTCCAAGATTTTCGTTTCCCCAGCCTCCACACCTCATCTTCACATCCAGTCCCTGTACACATCGATCTGCCACAATGAAGGTCTCCAAGCCCTCCGTTTCTTCCTCTCACACCGTCCCAACCGGTACCCTTCTACCAAGACCCTCATCAGCCTGGCTGAACTGGTCCTCATCCTTAGCAACTTCTCCTTCCAATCCTCCCACCACCTCCAAACCAAAGGGTTAGCCATGAGCACCTGCACGGGACCCAGCTATGCCTGCCTGTTTGTCAGATATGTGGGACAGTCCATTTTCAGCAGTTACACCGACACAACCCCCCACCTGTTCCTCTGTTACATTGATGACTGCATCAGCGCCACCTCGTGCTCCCATGAGGAGGTTAAACAGTTCATCAACTTTACCAACGCATTCCACCCCGACCTCAAATTCACCTGGACCATCTCGGCGACCTCCCTCCCCTTCCTGGACCTCTCCATCACCATCTCTAACAACTGACTCACCACAGACATATACTACAAGCCCACGGCTACACCACCTCCCACCCTACCTCCTGTAAAAATGCCATCCCTTATTCCCAATTCCTCCGTCTCCGCTGTGTCTGTTCCCAGGATGACCAGTTCCACGTCAGGAAGTCCCAGATGGCCGCCTCCATCCACAATCGCAACTTCCTTTCCCACGTGTTTGACAATGCCCTCCAATGCATCTCCTCCACTTGACACACCACAACCCCTCCCAACGCAACAAGGACAGAATCCCCCTAGTCCTCACCTTCCACCCCACTAACCTCCACATACAACGCATCATCCCCTGCCACCTCCAAACAGATTCCACCATCAGAGATATATTTCCCTCCCCACTCCATCAGCTTTCTGAAAAGACCATTCCCTCCATGACTACCTCATCAGGTCCACACCCCCCAGCAGTCTACATCCTACTCCTGGCACCTTTCCCTGCACCCACACTACTCCCCTCACCTCTGTCCAAAGACCGAAGGGATCCTTCCACATCTGTCAGAAATTTACCTGTACCTCTCCCAATGTCATCGACTGCATCCGTTGCACCCGGTGTGGTCTCCTCTACATCGGGGAGACAGGTCGCCGCCTTGTGGATCGTTTCAGAGAACATCTCTGGGACACCTGCACCCACCAACCCCACTGCCCTGTGGCTGAACACTTCAACCCCCCCCTCCCACTCCATCAAGGACATGCAGGTCCTGGGCCGCCTCCATCGTCAAACCCTGACCACCCGACACCTGGAGGAGGAACGTCTCATCTTCCACCTTGGGTCCCTACAACCACGCGGCATCAATGTGGATTTCACCAGTTTCCTCATTTCCCATTCCCCCACATTATCCCAGATCCAAGCCTCTAACTTCCACTGCCCTCCGGACCCGTCCATCATTCCCCCTCTGCCCTATTACATTCTCCCTCACCTTCATCCACCTATTGCTTTCCCAGCTCCCTCCCCCTAACCCCACTCCCCTCCCATTTATCTCTCAGCCCCCGGCCCACAAGCCTCATTCCTGATGAAGGGCTTATGCCTGAAACACGATTTTCCTGCTGCTCAGATGCTGCCTGACCTGCTTTGCTTTCCCAGCACCACGGTCTTGATGATGAGTGCATGAAACTAGTTTAAATAAGTGGCTCCATTCAATAGGAGAGGCTCAGGGGTCGCCTTGACCCTTTGGGGTAGTTGCCCAATACTAGGAGGAAAAGAGAAAGTTGTCACATTTTGCCATATCTGAATATCTGCCCGATGGTTTCTGAATGTTGGTCCAGATGAAGATTCATTCATTAATTTGGATTGATCTTTAATTTCTTTTGCAAAATGTTTTAAACAATTAAACATTATCAGAGCTAGGGTTTTGGCTTGCTTTATTTGTACAGCATTATCTGTACTGGACAGGACAGATTACAGAGCTGCTTCTGTTTGGATTGTGAGCCCAAAGACCACTTCAGTAAAATGGGCACCATAATAGACCTACAAATGGTGCACATTTAATTTACGGCCTCTGGGCATGTGCTTCTCTTCAAAGATCAGAGTGAAATCCATGGCTAATGAATACGACTATTGTACGCTAGGAAGTTCAGCTGTTAATATCACACAATAGGGAAGGATTTATTACTCTCAAAGGGAGAAGCTGCAGCAACTGATGAACCTCGCAGGATAATGCAAGGCCCTGTTGCTGAGAGCGACAGTTCATGCAATGCTGCTTTCTGACTTTGAACTCTCTCGCTCTTGTTTGAAATTTCAGACGGTGATTATTCAAGACTAAAAAGCACTGCCTTACCACTGGAGAAATTCCTGATGTCTTTAGAACTTGGGCCCAAAAGCCCTTGTTTACTTCAGTGCATCTGGTCATAAACATTGACAGTCTTCAGGGTCAGAAAGCCATGGGCTTCCTTTCTTTGAAAATACAAAGATGAGCAGTTTTATTTTTGGTTCAGCAGAGTGGGTGACAGAGAACCCAGATTATGATTGTAGAATGGTTCAGGTGAGAAGAAGACCCTTTGGCTGCTGCAGAATGTGAGTGAGTCTGTGTTTGCAGCTTGGGCCAGTTGTAAAGTCTACATTCAGTATGAAAAGAACATAAAGTGTGTGAGGATTGGCCATTTACCATGGTTATACAGAATCATGCAATCTTACAGCATTGAAGGCAGATATTTGGTCTGTTATGACTGCTAGTTCTTTGAAAGCCGTATCTATTTGTCATTCGGTGTTGCAGAACTGGAATATTGCTCATGAGAGGCATCCTACCGAAGTGTTTTGTCTCTCAGTCTCTTTTGGACAAAATTGAGAATATCAGATTTCACCCAATCACAACAATTTGCACCACAGATATTGGCTTGTTTTTTGACACTATTGTTTTAAACTGGGCAAATTATGTTCGTCCTGATGAGTGCAAAACAGAAAGCTTCATTCAGTAAGATATATTGCTGGTCAGTGTCAGACAGGCAATCCATTTATTCCCCTCAAGCCTTCAAACCCGTTCCCTCATGAAAGGCACTGTCAAATCTGCTTCCCTCTCAGCCTTTTCAGACAATGCATTCTTGACACTGGTCATAACAAAGTGGTTACTAGCTCTGTTCTTTATCAGCTATGGTAAGTTTTACTGCCACCTTCCAAGATTTCTGAAAGCAAATCTATAGATCTTTTGATCCTGTACTCCAGTTAAAATATATATTATACTCTTGACAGCTTTACTACTCAAATTGCTCTCATTGCCAGTAAACGAGTACTTTATCTCCGTGCCGAGCAATTCTGTCCATTGCTCGTTTTCCAATAAACATCCAATCCCCTTTTGAATATCTTGGTTGAATCTGTCTCTGCCACCTACTTCGGCAGTGCATTCAAGACCCTGATCACTTGCTGTGCGAAAGAGATTTTCCTCATTTTGAAACAAAAATCCTTATTACACCATAGTGTAAAAACTAATTCAATTTCCTCAACTGAACTGAGAGTCAACATTTGGCATTTTCTTATTGAACAAGTTAGAGGACGTGAATCCTGTTTGTGAAGAGGCCAATTGCAGCATAAAAGAACCAGAAATGTTGGCCTTCAGGAGGCCAAGTGGGATGAAAATTTAGAGAAAGGAATAAGTAAAGATAGGTGACCTGTGAGTTATGTTTGTATTGATCTGTTTGGTGTTTTTAAGTAGATGCCAACAGATTGGTAGTTTATTGTATATTTCCCTCCTGCTTTTTAAACAGCAGGAGTGCTTCATTGATTTGCTTATTTTGAGTTGGACCCTTGGTGTCAGTTTTGTTTCAATTTAATGCACTTAACTGTAACTGAGAGTTCTGGATTAATTCCCTTCTTCCAAGATTTAAGAACGTAATCTAGGATACCTGATTGCAGTACTAAAGGACTACTGCTCCCCTTTTGAAGTTCTGTCTTTCAGGTGAGACACTAAACTGGGGGCTCAGTCGCTATTGAAGAAGAGACGGGTTGGACCGAAGGGTCTGTTTCCATGCTGTACATCTCTATGACTCTAAGGGCAAGGGTATTGTAAAATACTTGGTTCGTGTTTGTTAATCAAGCAGACAGGTTGTCTGGCCATTTATCTGGTTGCTTGTTGGAATTTGGTATGTATGATTGCAACCATGTTTCCTGCGAGCCGAGAGGTTATAGTTTGTGAATCAAATGAAGACGTGTTGACAGGTCTTCGATGCTTACTCCTCTGAGTATAGAAGCTGGGACATCCTGCTTGAGGTTGTACACCACGTTGGTGAGGCCTCTTCTGGAGTACAGTGTACAGTTCTGGTCACCTTTCTATAGGAAGAATCTTAGTAAATTGGAAGGGGTTCAGAAGTGATTTACCAGAATGTTGCCAAGAATGGAAGGTTTCAGTTAAAAAGGAGAGGCTAGGACTTTATTCACTGGAGCATAGGAGGTTAAATCGTGGAATCCCTACAGTGTGGAAACAGGCCAATAAGTCCACACTGACCCTCCAAAGAACAACCCACCCAGACCCATTGCCTTAACCTATTACTCTACATTTACCCCTGACTAATCCACCTGACCTACACATCCCTGAACACTATGGGCAAGGTGACCTTACAGAGGTTTAAAACCATGAGGGATACAGATCGGGTGGACAGGAAGGCTCTTTTCCCTAGGGTGAGGAGGGAGTTCAAAACTATGGGTTTTTTTTTAAAGTTGAGAGGAGAGAGCTTTGAAAAGGATATGGGGGAAATCTTTTTATACAGAGACTGATCAGTGTGTGAAATGAACTGCCAGAGGAAGTGGTGGATGCAGGTACACTTAAAAACACTTGGACAGGTACTTGAATAGGAAAGGTTTGGAGGGATATGGGCTAAACACAGGCAAATGGGACTAGTTTGGTTTGGGAACATGGTCAGTGTGTATGAATTGGACTGAAGAGCCTATTTCCATGTTGTATGGTTCTAAGAAGGAGAAAGGCATTTAAGATCATTGTGGGTTTAAACAGTGTGCAGAATGAGAAGCTGGCTTAAGGGGCAGTGTGCATGGCTTAGAGTCAGAACTGTACAGTATGGAAACAGACCCTTTGGTCCAAGTTCTTCATGACTTCAAGGTGATTATTAAAGGATCCACAAATGTTATGAATAGCTTTTTTTTCAGACAATGGTCAGGATTCTAAATGCACTGCTTGGAACGATTGAGCAAGCAGATCATAGATACTTTGAATCAGCCTGTTCCTCGTCCAGAGGTAGAGGCCAATATCAATGTGCTGCAAGATGCCTTAGAAAGAGATTATATAGCAGCACCCCACAGTGAGTAGTTAACTGAAGGGAATGTGGGGAAAGGCAGCAAGGATACAACGTTTTGCATTGCTGTTTGAAGGAGCTGGCTCCATCTCACTGAGTCAAATGGCCTCATCCTGTACTACCTGATTCCACGATATGATTCTATCTCCAAAGTCACTGCCCTTAATACTTACTGAAGCGGCTGTGCAGTTTGTGAGATGCCCCAAGGCACCTTGTTGATCCAAGTTCTTTTTTTAAAATGTTGAAAATGCTGACAGCTGCCTTAATCCATACCCTATATTCCCTGTACTGCTGGCTCCAGCCTACTGTGTGCCCCACTGACAATTTTAGTCAAAGAAGTGAATTGCAACTGTTGGCCAGAGTTGAAGAGTGTGTTGCTGGAAAAGCCAGTCAGGCAGCATCTGAGGAGCAGGAGAATCGACATTTCGAGCATAAGCTTTTCATCAGGAATGAGGCTTGTGGGCCAAGGGGGCGGAGAGATAAATGGGAGGGAGAGGTGGGGCTGGGGGAAGGGAGCTGGGAAGGTAGTTGAAGGTGGGGGTGAAGGTGATAGTTTGGAGAGGGCCACTCATGGCACCTTCTCTCCCCTCCCCCCCCCCCCCCCCCCCCCCCACTCACTCCACCACCTGCACCCACACCTATCCCCTTTCCTCTGTCCAAGGCCCCAAAGGATCCTTCCACATCTGACAGAGATTTACCTGCACTTCCAAACACGTCAGCTACTGTGTCCATTGCTCTCAATGTGGTCTCCTCTATATTGGTGACACAGGGCGCCAAATTGCAGAACATTTCAGCGAACATCTCTGGGACACCCGTACCAACCAACCCCACTGCCCAATGGCCGAACTCTTCAACTCCTTCTCCCACTTCGCCAAGGACATGCAGGTCCTGGGCCTCACCCACCGCCAAACCCTAACCACCCGACCCCTGGAGGAAGGAAGAACGCTTCATCTTCAGCCTTGGGACCTTGCAACCACAAGGGATTAATGTGGATTTCCCCAGTTTCCTCATTTCCCCTCTCTTTCCCCGTCCCCCCCACCCCCACCTATCACCTTCACCCCCACCTCCATCGACCTATCGCATTCCCAGCTACCTTCACCCTCTCCCCCCCCCCCCCCCCCCCCCCCCGGCCCACAAACCTCATTCCTGATGAAGAGCTTATGCTTGAAACATCGATTCTCCTGCCCCTCGGATGCTGCCTGACCTGCTGTGCTTTTCCAGCAACACACACTCGACTCGGATCTCCAGCATCTGCAATTCTCGCTTTCTCCTAAAATAAAGGCCATCTTTCCTTATCCCTTCCTATATGTCTTGTTATCCATTTTCTTGTGGCTCTGGAATGTTTTGGGATTGGTTCCTATTGCAGGTCCTACATAGATGCAAGTTGTTAGTCACTGTGCATTTTATTACTTTCTTCAATAAAAATCAGTAAAAGGTAAGAAATTTGAAGACAAGGGAATTTTATTTTGGACAGAGAGTTTGTGAAGCTGTGGTGAAGACCATAAGACACAGGAGCAGAAATTAGGCCATTCAGCCCATTGAGTCTGCTCCACTATTCAATCATGGCTGATAAGTTTCTCAACCCCATTCTCCTGCTTTCTCTCCATAATGCTTAATCCCTTTGATGCTCTCAGTCTGAAATATACTCAATGACCTGGTCTCCACAGCCTTGTGTGGCAATGAACTCCATAGACTCACCACTGTTTGGCTGAAGATGTTTCTCCTTATCTCCGCTCTAAAAGGTCTTCTCTAAGGCTGTGCCCAATGAAAACATCTTCCCAATGTCCACTCTGTCCAGACCAGTCTGTATTCTGTATGTTTCGATTAGATATCCACTTCATCTTTCCAAACTCCATTGAGTATAGACCAGGAGTCATAGAATACCATAGAATCCCTACAGTGTTGAAACAGGCCATTTGGCCCAACAAGTCCACACTGACCCTCCGAGGGATATTCCCCCACCCCAACTCATTCCCCCACCCCAACTCATTCCCCCACCCTATTATACTACATTGCACTGAACCTACACATCCCTGAACACTATGGGCAATTTAGCATGGCCAATTCACCTGACTGACGCATCTTTGGATTGTGGGAGGAAACCGGAGCATCCAGAGGAAACCCACGCAGACACGGGGAGAATGTGCAAATAGCACGCAAACAGTCGCCCAAGGCTGGAATTGAACCTGGGTCCCTGGCACTGTGAGGCAGCAGTGCTAACCACTGAGCCACCATGCCACCCCAAATGTTCTTCATATGTTAAGCTTTTCATTCGTGGGACCATTCTTGTGAAGCTCCTCTGAACATGCTCCAGGGCCAGTACATCCTTCCTGAGATATGAGGCCCACAACTGCACACAATACTCCAAATGTCGTCTGACCAGAGCCTGATAGAGCCTCAGAAGGACACCCCTGCTTTTATGTACAAGTTGTCTCAATAAATGCCATCATTGCATTTGCCTTCCTAACTACTGACTCAACCTGGAAGTTTACCTTGAGAGAATCAAGGGCGTGGACCTCATGAGGGAGTTGTGGAGGGAATGGTCTGTGGAACGCTGATAGGGGTGGGGAGGGAAATATATCCCTAGTGATGAGGTCTGAATTTAGGTGTCGGAAATGCCTGAGGATAGTGTACTGTCTCTGCAGATTAGTGGCATGGAAGGTGCGGGCAAGGGCATTCTGTCTGTTGTGGTTGGAGGGGTGGGGTTCAAGGGCGGACCTGCGGGAAGTGGAGGAGATACGCTGGAGGGCATTGTTGACCATGTGGGAGGGGAAATTGCAGTCCTTGAAATAGGAGGCTATCTGGGATGTTCTGGAGTGGAATTGCTCCTCTTGGCAGCAGATATGACAGTGGTGAACCCTTCTGCTAATTAAACCAAACACTGAGAAAAGCTCACTTCACTGCGTAATCTGTTAAAATATGAGAGATAGAGAACTCCCAGATTCCACTATTTAAAGAAAAAAGATTAATTTATTCTTTAATTCTAAAAGTGAACATTAAACAATAACTATTTAGATTTCTAAACCTCCAATCTCTTAAATGCTTGCTATCTGCCTCCAAATCTCTCCCAATATACTGTTTCCATAAAAGTCTGTATTATAATTTATATCAACTTAATTTCAAAACCACCCAGTGGCTGTCGCTGTCAATGTCTGACTCCCTCTGGCTGACGATCTCCCTGGGCCGTCTCTGGCCATTTACTGCAAAGATGTTTCATGTGAGAAAGGTCCTTTTGACAGAGTGTTTTGCTGGCAGTTACTCTGTTGATGGTGTCGTCCCGATCCCCCCCCCCAGGAAAATGCTCAGAGACACAGTATAGTTTTACCTCCTTCATCTTTATTCCAGGCCCTGGAGGGAGAGAGAATGATCACCCATGTGTACAGGAACATGAGTTCACGGTCTTCTCTTGAACAACAGTTTCTCAATGAACTATATAGTCATTTTACAGGGAGGAGCATCCAGATAAGGCAACATACATATTAATTGGATGACCGTTACAGTCAACGAGTATCAATAGCAGAGGCCAAGCCCTTTACTGTTAGACAATGAATGTTCTGAACCTTGTTAATTGGATTCATACAATGAATACTTTTCACCTTGTTAAATTGGCGTTACATACTGAATGCTACCTCACCTTGTTAAGTGGCTTGACATAATGACTGCTTTTCCACCTTGTTAACCTATTACCTTGCCTCCAGCACCACATTATTAATTGCAAGTTCTTATCTGATATGAGTCATGCTCAACTGAACCTCTTGTTTCATAAAACTCAGAAGTTAACTCTTTCCCCACCTTCTCATACCCGATACACAGTGTCAATGGCAATTGGCCTCACTCTGGCTAACTTGCAAATTGCCTGCCTCTTTTATCCCCACAACATTGGATTGTCTCATTGGGTTGAAGTTGGCAAAAACACATTCAAATGTGATTTAGGTTTTAATATCCTGGGCATAATTTAAACAGATTGGCTAAATTTGAGTGGTCGTCAAAGCAGCAACCAAAACTGAGGTATTTGTTGCACAGCCAAATGTTGTATATTTTCAATTTTCCAGTACATTCAGAGACTGCTAGTTAGTCATATGACAGGTGCTTGTAAGCTCTCAGTGCAAAGCAGCTTTCACTCTCTCTTAAAGGTACAGTACAAGCCTTCAACTTCATAACACGGTGGAAGAATTGGAAGTAAGAGATTGCATTTTTACAGGAGTGGGGCTGGGAGGAGGTGTAGTCCAGCTGGCTGTGAGAGTTGGTGAGTTTGAAACAGATGTCTGTGTTGAGTTGGTTGCTGGAGACAGAGATTGAGAAGTCCAGGAAGGGGAGGGAGGTGTTGAAGATGGTCCAGGTGAACTTGAGATCAGGGTGGAAGGCTTTTACTGAAGTTAATGCACCATTCCTCCACCTCATGGGAGCGCAAGGAGGCACTGATATGGTCATCAATGTAGCAGAGGAAGATGGTGCTGGTGTAACTGCTGAAGATGGACTTGCAGAGGCTGGCACCAGCGCTCAGATAGTTTCTCCTATCATACCTTGGACCATGGCTCCATCATGGAACACGAGGCCATTGTGTCATCTGTGGTCACCATCCTCACTTCATCTGGTGCACTCCCCCTCACACCATGCACACATGTCATCCCGTTTCCCCTTCAGTCAAAGTAAGACGCTCAAAGACACAGAATAGTTTTACCTCCTTCATCTTCACCCCAGGCCCTGAAGGGAGAGAGGATGACCACGCATGCACAAGATACAAATTCATAGTTTTCTCTCAAACAACAATTTCTCAATGAACTATATAGTCATTTTACAGGGAGGAGCATCCAGATAAGGCAACATACATATTAATTGGGTGACCGTTACAATCAACGAGTATTAACAGTAGAGGCCAAGCCCTTTACTGTTATATAATGAATGTTCTGAACCTTGCCAACTGGATTCATACAATGGATACCTTCCCCTTGTTAGCTGACCTTACATACTGAATGTTTCCAATATTGTTAAATGGATCTACATAATGACTGCTTTTCCACCTTGTTAACCTATTACCCTTGCTTCCAGTACCCTATTAACTGTAAGTTCTTATCTAATCTGAGTCATGCTCAGCTGAGCCTCTTGTTTCACAAAACTCAGAACTTAACTCTTTCCCTGCCTGCTTACACCCTATACACATGAGCACACACACATCTCCTCACTGATACCCTAGATACATGAGCGTGCACACCTCTCCCCACTGATACCCTATATACATGACCCCACACACATCTCCACACTGAAACCCTATATACATGACCCCACACATATCTCCCCACTGATACCCTATATACATGAGCACAAACATCTCCCCACTGATACCCTATATACATGAACACGCACATATCTCCCCACTGATACCCTATATGCATGAACACGCACATATCTCCCCACTAATACCCTATATACATGAGCACACACATCTCCCCCCTGATACCCTATTCACATAAGCACACACATCTCCCCCCGATACCCTATATACATGAGCATGCACACATCTCCCCACCGATACCCTATATACGTGAGCACACACATCTCCCCACTGATACCCTATATCCATGAACACGCACATATCTCTCCACTGATACCCTATATACATGAGCACACACATCTCCCCACTGATACCCTATATACATGAGCACACACATCTCCCCACTGATACCCTATATACATGAGCACACACATCTCCCCACTGATACCCTATATGCATGAGCACACACATCTCCCCACTGATACCCTATATACATGAGCACACACATCTCCCCACTGATACCCTATATGCATGAGCACACACATCTCCCCACTGATACCCTATATGCATGAGCACACACATATCTCCCCACTGATACCCTATATGCATGAGCACACACATCTCCCCACTGATACCCTATATGCATGAGCACAGACACACACCTCACCACTGATACCTTATATACATGAGCACACACATCTCCCCACTGATACCCTATATACATGAGCACACACATCTCCCCACTGATACCCTATATGCATGAGCACAGACACACACCTCACCACTGATACCTTATATACATGAGCACACACATCTCCCCACTGATACCCTATATTCATGAGCACACACATCTCCCCACTGATACCCTATATACATGAGCACACACATCTCCCCACTGATACCCTATATACATGAGCACACACATCTCCCCACTGATACCCTATATACATGAGCACACACATCTCCCCACTGATACCCTATATACATGAGCACACACATCTCCCCACTGATACCCTATATACATGAGCACACACATCTCCCCACTGATACCCTATATCCATGAACACGCACATATCTCTCCACTGATACCCTATATACATGAGCACACACATCTCCCCACTGATACCCTATATTCATGAGCGCACACATATCTCCTCACTGATACCCTATATGCATGAGAACACACACACATCTCCCCACTGATACCCTATATACATGAACACGCACATATCTCCCCACTGATACCCTATATACATGAGCCTGCACACACACATCTCCTCACTGCTACCCTATATACATGAGAACACACATATCACCCAACTGATACCCTATATATATGAGCGCGCACACACCTCCCCACTGATACCCTATACACATGAGCATGCACACATCTCCCCACTGATACCCTATATACATGAGCAAGCACACATACATCTTCCCACTGATACCCTATATATATGAGCGCACACATACCTCCCCACTGATACCTTATATACATTAACACACACACATCTCCCCATTGATACCCTATATGCATGAGCACAGGCACATATCTCCCCACTGATACCCTATATGCATGAGCACGTACACATCTCCCCATTGATACCCTATACACATGAGCACACACACATCTCCCCACTGATACCCTATACACATGAGCACACATACATCTCCTCACTGATACTGAGTGGCTGCTATATTACGATGTCTCCTATGACATAGGAGTCAGTAATTTCAAAAAAAGTCACTCTTTTAAGACCGAGATGAGGCAAAAATAGTTCTGCTGGAAACAGATTCTCTAAACATTTTTTAAAGTAACGGTTGAAGTAAGGGGATTAAAGATTATAGGGGAAGGACAGAATGTGGGTTTAAGGTTACAGTCAGATCTGCCGTGCTAATTTTGAAGTGGGCTCTCCAGGCTGATAGTGCCCCAACTCTGCACAGCCCCCTTCAGTACGAGCATGGCTTTCTCAAACCGGCCTCCTTTTCAAATTATGTCTGAACATAAACACACAGCTTTCACATCGACATGCTAATTGTATTCCAGGTAGCATAGATGGAAGGAATGGCTTCCCCATTTGGAATAATCCTGAAATCAGTGTTGCTCACACTCAGTGGAAAAAATGATGAGGTGATAGATGTAATGGAAATCCGCAGAGAATGCCCTTTCTTAAAGCAAACACCTCTGTATTCCGGGTTAGTTCCATGCTTATGTATTCACTGGGCTATTTATAAATCTAATCATAAGATTCTATGTAGCTAATTGTAATAAGGCTTGGACGTACTTTAATCTCAGGCTAACTAACAGTGGCTGCTCAAACTATGATTTATTTAACCTTGATCAGTTTAACATTTAGACTTTGCAAAGCAATAAATGATCCAGATTAGAATAATATCTGACTGGATACTTGAGGTAATTGTCAATAGTTAAATAGTAATCACATTTCGACAGCAACAATCTGCCTTGCTTACAGCAACTCCCTTTCCATCCTTTTTTCTCTTATCTATGCTTTCTGTTATTGATATAAGTTTGTGGTGTGGCGACTTAAATGCTTTTCACATTTAAAAAAAAATGCGTAGGTGGCAATAGATGACCCTCCCGTACCCCCATACCCCCCTTCTCCACCCACGTCCCTTCTCTGTCCCCCCTCCTGACTCTCTCTCTCTCTCACTCACTCTCTCACTCTCTTTCCCCCCCACCCCCACTCCTTTCCATCCTCCTTCCCTAAAACACTTCACAGAGGTTATGAAGTGAAAATGTCACCAAACTGCGTAAGGTCACGTTAGATAGCAATGACCCGAAGATTGGTGATCGTGTCAGATTATGAGGAACAGAAATGTGAAGGCAGAGAGATATAGAGGTTTGAGCAGGGAATTCCAGAGTTTGGGGGCCCAAACTGCTGGAGGCACACATAGCTACACATGGTGGGACAGTTCAAATCGGGCCTGTGCAAGAAGCTGCAAGTGTGCAAATGTCTCGGTGTTTTGGGGTTGTCAGAGATAATACAGGTGGGTAGACCATGGTGAGACTTGCAAACCAGGGAAAGGGTGTGCTGTCAGTGTATTGAGTACAATTGAGATTGGAGTACAGGGCTGATCGGTCAACAGGATTTGGTGTAAAGACACGAAGAGCTGAAATTTGCATGACCTCCAGTTTACTGAAGATAAAACATGCCCTCCGTCAACCCCTTCCTTGTCTTCTCCTTTCCTCCCTTGTGATCCCCTTCCTTCCTCCCTCCCCTTTTCTCACCTTGACACATTTCCATTGCTGCATTGCTCCCACCCCCTTCTTTACCTTTGTTGCAATCCTCCCCCTTGACCAATCCCACATCCTCCCTGTCACTGTTACACACTCCTGCGTTGTCGTTGCCATCTCGATTTGAACAATGTGGATTGCCATTGTGATCAGTGACTTCTGTTTGTAGTGAGAATAATCCGTCATCATCAAGCTGAACTAGCTACTCTTGCAAGAATTCCACAAGCACTGTTAATGCGTGAAGAGGCGTTGAAAAGAAACCTGTTGATCTGTTTTCGTTCTATTTTTCTGTTGGGCGATTGCCTGCCTCTTAGTTTGTTTCCAACAGCTGGATAGTGGCAGCCTGTACTCATCCGTCTAAACAATCAAGAGTTTGAGTAATAGGAAAGGATGACTCCAAATCCCAAGGTGGCCATTATCTTGAAGCTGTTTTCAAATGACTTGATTGCTCAGTTAACTCTGTTGCTCAGGCCTTGGACACATTCCAGTCAGTTTGTTTCTCCAGTATTCAGTTGTTCAGAATTCTATTTTGATTTGAAATGTTATGAGGCAAGAAAGATCCCATCGACTGCAGTGAGATCCATGATTCATTTAATTGTCCAAAGATGTGCAGGTTAGGTGGATTGGCCATGGGAAATGCAGGGTTATAGGGCTAGGGTGGGTCGAGATGAGATACTCTTCCTAGGATCAAAGTGGACATGATGGGCCGAATGGTCTGCTTCCGTTCTGTAGGGATTCTATGATTGGTACCACCTCACTTGATTATACGTCCCCTAACAAATCTGCCACGAAAGGGTATCCTATAGTAGCAAATAACGGCACTGTATTAGTTGGTTTGAAATCGCAACAGGATATATTCTCAGTCCTTAATATTGTGATTGGGTTTCGGCCGTACCTGTGCACCTGATACCACAATAAGTTGGCGTTTGTGTGCGAAAGAAAAACTGAACATGAAAGATTTCTACAATGTACTTTAAGAATTTCAGCTGCTCACTCTTTATTCTTTTCACACTAATGAGACTGTGTTAGTCTATACATGAATAAATAACTTGTCCAATTGTCACTTTTCAGATTTTTTTTCCACTACTTTGGCTCATGTTATACATCCAACAGCTCCTTCGCCCCTCAATTCTCATTAAGTAAATTGTATCTTTCACCCCTGAGCTTTCATCCATCACTGCTTTCCAGGGCTAGAAGCAGTAACTTGGATCAAAGCTGACACCTTTCTGTCTTTCCCAAATCGTTCTGAATTCACTGTAGTTAGGAACTTGTGTGATGATGCAGTGGCTTTAAGATATTGGGGACACGTGACGAGAAGTCTATAAGAAGATAAACAACTTGCGACACCTTGGGTGTTTATTTTTAAGAAGGTTAGAATAGTAGAAGCAGGCTGAATGGGTGTGGTCAAACTTCCACCTACAGAACTATATTGGGACAATTAGTAATAGATTCTGTATCTATAATTCTGATAAGTTTTCAAATAGAGTTGTCATTCTAAGTTCTTTTTAAGTTGTACTTTCACTGTAGTGTTTGAATAATTTGTGTTTTTGCTTAATGTCAACTAGTTGGACCAATCAAATTGCATCTGGAACACAATACCTCACATTTGCCTTTAAATTAAGAGAAGTTGGGCTCTAGGCTGCCTTCATAATACATTTGTTTCAGCTACTTTTTTGTTATTGCTTCTGTATTATTTTCCACATGTGCTTGAAAGCTGACATCATCTAGCTTTCATTTCTCTTCTTTCCAGTTTTACAAAGAATTTAGAGTAACCTCACGATGTTTGGATGAACAATTTCATGACATTCTCCATGAGAGCTTTCTTCCCTCTTTTTTTCATCCTTTTTCTCCTTTCTCCCTCAGTCGTTCTCCAGCCTCTCCTTCAGTGTTTTTCATAGTTATTCATGGGATGTGGACCTCAGAGAATGGGCCCATCCCAAATTCCCCAGAAAGGAAGTTGAGAGTCAACCATAAGGCTGTGGATCTGGAGTCACGTGTAGGCCAGACTGGGTAAGGATGATAGATTTCCCTCCCTAAAGAACACAAATGGACCAGATGAGTTTATTTTATGGCAAACGACAATGGTTACACATTATGACATGAAGACAGACAACCTTTCTCTCTCTCTAATTGCAATGCAGTAAAACTGCACCATCGAAGAGCCCTAAATAATCACTCCAATGGTTCCTAACCAGACTTTTGGATAACCAATCCCAGACTCTGTAGATAATTAATTTCCAGACACCAGTTTTGTAACTTAACAAAGACCTACAAAGACTTAACAATTTATTAAGTACAATCGAGCATTGGCAGGGAGAAAGTTAAACAGCGCAATAAACCTGATTAGCAGCTATCCTTGAAACCGGAAACATTCGTTTTCAGCATTGTTCACACAAAACACCGACAGACAAGCACCAGTTTTATTTATTTATTCATTTCGTGGGATGTGGGCGGTGTTGGCTGGGCCCAGCATTTCATACCCATCCCTAGTTGCCCCTTGAGAAGGTGGGGGTGAGCTGCCTTCTTGAACCGCTGCAGTTTACCTGTTGTGGGTTCACCCACAATGCCTTTAGAGAAGGAATTCCAGGATTTTGACCCAGCGACAGTGAAGGAACAGTGATATATTTCCAAATCAGGATGGGGAGGGGCTTGGGAAGGGTATTTGTTGCCCTTGACCTTCTAGATGGAAGTGGTTGTGGGTTTGGAAGGTGCTGTCTGAGGATTTTTGATAAATCTTTACAGTACATCTTGTAGATAGTGCACATTGCTGCTACTGAGCGTCGGAGGTGGAGGGAGTGGAAGTTCATGGATGTGGTGCCAATCAAGCGGCTGCTTTGTGCTGGATGATGTCAAGCTTCTCGAGTGTTATTGGGGCTGCCCCCATCCAGGCGAGTGGGGACCATTCCATCCCACTCCTGGCCTGTGCCTTGGAGATGGTGGACAGGCTTGAGCAATCTGGAGGCCAGTTACTGCCGCTCTGACCTGCTCTTGTAGCCACTGTGTGTTTGTGGTAATTCTTGTTGAGTTTCTGATCAATGAGAACTCCTAGAATGTTGATAGTGGGTGATTCAGTGATGGTAACACCATTGAATGTCAAGGAGAGGTGGTTAGATTGTCTATTGTTACTGATGGTCAAAGCCTTGTATTGGTGTGGTGTGAATGTTACTCGTCACTTGTCAGCCCAAGCCTGGATATTGTCCAGATCTTGTTGCGTTTGGACACGGACTGCTTCAGGATCTGAGGGTTCGCGAATGGAGCTGAACATTCTCACTTTGGACCTTATGGTGGAGGGAAGGTCATTGATGAAGCAGCTGGAGATGGTTGGGCCAAGGTCACTACTCTGAGGGATTCCTGCAGAGATGTCCTGGAGCTGAGATGACTGACCTCCAACAACCACCACCATCTTCCTACGTGTCAGACATGACTCTGTCCAGCAGAGAGTTTGCCCCCTGATACCCATCGATTCCAGTTTGGCCAGAGCTCCTTAATACCACACTCGGTTAAATGCAGCCTTGATGTTAAGGGCTTGTCCCTCTTCCCTCCCCTCAGGAATTCAGCTCTTTTGTCCATGTTTGAACCCAAGGCTGTGATGAGGTCAGGAGCTGTGTGACCCTGGGGGAGCCCAAACTGTGTGTCACTGAGCAGGTTATTGCTGAGCAGGTGCTGCTTGATAGTGCTGTTGATGTCCCCTTCTGTCACTTTCCTGATGATGGAGAGTAGACTGATGGGGCGGTAATTAGCCAGTTTGGATTTGTCCTGCTTTTGCTGTCCAGGACATTTCTGGACAATTCTCCACATTGTCGGGTAGATGCCAGTCTTGTACCTGTACTGGAACAGTTTGGCCAGGGGAGCGGCAAGTTCTGGAGCACACATCTTCAGTCCTATTGCCGGAATGTTGTCAGACCCTGGAGCCTTTGAGGTATTCCGTGTCTCCAACCCTGTTTCTTGGTATCACGTGGAGTGAATCGAATTGGCTGGAGACTGTTGGGGACCACTGGAGGATCATCCACTCAGTACTCCTGGCTGAAGATTGCTGTGAAAGCTTCAGCCTTATCTTTGACCTTGATGTGCTGGGATCTTCCATCATTGAGGATGGGGATATGTGTGGAGCTGCCTCCTCCCAGTGAATTGTTTAATCATCCACCACCATTCCCGACTGGACATGAGAGGATTGCAAAGCTTCGATCTGATCTGTTGGTTGTGGGATCGCTTAGCTCTGTCTATCACATGCTGCTTATTCTGTTTGATGTACAAGTAGCTGAAAATATGTTGCTGGAAAAGCGCAGCAGGTCAGGCAGCAACCAGGGAACAGGAGAATCGACATTTCGGGCATAAGCCCTTCTTCAGGAATTGATGTACAAGTTAGTCCTGTTCAGTAGCTTCACTGGGTCGACACCTCATCTTCAGGGTGCTGCTCCTGGCATACCCTCCTGCACTCCCCATTGAACCAGGGTTGATCCCCTGGCGTGATGGGAATGGTTGAGTGGGGGATATGCCGTGCCACGAGGTTACAGATTGTGCTGGAGTACAGCTCTGCTGTTGTTGGTGGCCCACAGCGCCTCATGGCCGCCCAGTCTTGAGTTGCTCGATCTGTGTGAAGTCTGTCCCATTTAACGTGGTGATAGTGTCACACAACATGATGGAGGTTATTCTCAATGTGAAGGCAGGACTTTGTCTCCACACGGATAGTGTTATGGTCACTCTTACTGAGACTGTCATGGACAGATGTATCTGCAGCTGGCAGATTGGTAAGGGTGAGGTCAGGGATGTTTTTCCCTCTTGTTGGTTCCCTCCCCACCTGCTGCAGACCCAGTCTAGCAGCGATGTCCTTTAGGACCTGACCAGCTCGGTCAGTAGTCCTGCTGCTGACCCACTCTTGGTGGTGAACATTGAAATCCCCCACCCAGGGTACATAATGTGCCCTTACCATCCGCACTGCTTCCTCCAAATGTTGTTCAACATGGAGCAGTACTGATTCATTAGCTGGGGGAGGACAGTGTGTGGTAATCAGCAGGAGGTTTCCTTATCCATGTTTAACCGGTAGCTGTGAGACTCCCTGGGGTCAGGAGTCCATGTTGAGAACTCCCAGAGCAACCCCATCCCAACTGTATCCCATTGTGCCACTCCCTCTGTTGGGTCTGTCCTGACGGTGGGACAGGACCTATCCAGGGATGGTGGTGGTGGAGTCTGGGATGTTATCTGGAAGGTAGGGTTCCGTGACTATGACTGTGTCAGGCTGTTGCGTGACTAGTCTGTGAGACAGCTCTCCCAGTGTTGGCACTAACCCTAGACGGTAGTGAGGAGGACTTTGCAGGGTCAACAGGGCTGTTTCTGCCAATGTCTTTTCTAGTGCCTGGGTCGATGTCCGGTGATCCATCCGGTTTCATTTCAATGAGACTTTGGGTACAACTGAATGGGTCACTTGGCCATTTCAGAGGGCAACTGAGAGTCAGCCACATTGCTGTGGGTCTGGAGTTACATGTAGGCCTGACCAGGTGAGGGTGGCAGATTTCCTTCCCTGAAGGACAATAGTGAACTCAGTGGGTTTTTCCAACAATCGGCAATAGTATCACGATTATCAGTAGATTTTTAATTCCAGATGTTTTGTAATGAATTCCGATTCCACCATCAGCCGTTGCAGGACTCTAACCTTGGTCTCCAGGACATTATTCTGGGTCTCTGGGTTAAGGGATAAATGAAAGAAAATAACAAACCAAGCCGGGTTACCTCATGATATGTTGTTGCAGGCATAACTGTGAACTCCTTGGCTGTTTTTCCTGCAACTTTGCTCGGGGCCATCTTCTCAGTTCACCCAGCAAAGGCAGGAACACGTCTCACTCAGCTTTCCTCTGTTTGAGTTTCTGCAAGCTGGTGTCTCAGATTAGGTAGGGAGCTTTCAAATGTTCATGCTACATCTGTAGCATGCGAGAACTGCTTCAGAGGAAAGAAATAATCTTTTAAAATAAGTAACTTTGATTCTGAGTCTGCCCTGATATGGTAACAAAGATAGGGTAGGATGTAGACGTGCTGGTGGTGGTGGGCAGAGTGGTTAGGGATAACATTATGGCTGTACTTGGGGAGGATATTCCTATAATTTGGGTGCAACTGAGAAATAAGAAAGGGATGATCACCTTATTGGGATTCTACAGTATTCTCCCCAGTTGAGGAACAAATTTGTAAGGAGATCTCAGCTATCTGTAAGAATAATAGGGTAGTTATGGTAGGGGATTTTAACTTTCCAAACATCGACTGGGACTGCCATAGTGTTAAGGGTTTAGATGGAGGGTAATTTGTTAAGTGCGTACAAGACAATTTTCTGATTCAGTGTGTGGATGTACCTACTAGAGAAGGTGCAAAACTTGACCTACTCTTGGGAAATAAGGCAGGGCAGGTGACTGAGGTGTCAGTGGGGGAGCACTTTGGGGCCAGTGACCATAATTCTATTCATCTTAAAAATCATGATGTAAAGGATAGACCAGATCTAAAAGTTGAAGTTCTAAATTGGAGGAAGGCCAGCTTTGACAGTATTAGGCAAGAAATTTCAAAAGTTTATTGGGGGAGGATGTTCACAGGTAAAGGGACGGTTAGAAAACAGGAAGCCTTCAAAAATGGCCTAATGTGAGTCCAGAGACAGTATGTTCCTGTTAGGGTGAAAGGGAATGCTGGAAGGTATAGGGAATGCTGGATGACAAGAGAAATTGAGGGTTTGGTTAAGAAGAAGAAGGAACCATATGTCAGGTATAGACAGGATAGATCGAGTGAATCCTTAGAC
The DNA here is from genome assembly GCF_037043375.1 of Chiloscyllium plagiosum. Lineage (NCBI taxonomy): Eukaryota > Metazoa > Chordata > Chondrichthyes > Orectolobiformes > Hemiscylliidae > Chiloscyllium > Chiloscyllium plagiosum. The sequence goes on along the minus strand of NW_028270183.1, from coordinate 25,944,008 downwards.
TGGTATAATGGCAGTAGGAGTGTATTTAAGAGGGACTTAGGGCAAAAAGAGGACATAGCTTTGGCAAAAAGGGTTAAGGAGAATCCAAAGGGATCCTACAAATACATTATGGACAAAAGGGTAACTAGGGAGAGAGTAGGGCCCCTTAAAGATCAGCAAGGCAGCCTATGCATAGAACAATCTGCAAACTCGTACCCAGGCATCTTGCCCACTCAGTCCCATGAGGGGATGAACCCTGGTTCAATGGAGAGTGCAGGAAGGCTACCAGATGCAGCATCAGGCACACCGTGGTGACGGAATGTACCCTTCAGACAGGCAGTTGGTAAACAGCTTTGAGATATACCTGGGTGTTTTTCTTTAGCTTTGACAAAAGAAGCCTGAGTGGGTAGAGTCAGGGCTCTCACAGAACCAGGAAGGTATCTCGTTTTGCTTTCAGTTAACGAGAGTTAATTCCAGTCTGCTAACTGACTGTGGAACTAACAGCTGGAGTGAGAAGATAGCACATGAATATAAAACTACTTTGCCAAATTTCTTCGCCTTGTGTTTAGGGATGCTGCCTATTGTTGATGGTTAATAGTTAAATCATCTCTTGATAAGTATTTCAGTCGAGCTGAAGTTATGTCAGTTCTTTGTGTTTTAACTGTGTTGTAAGAATAAAATGTGTGTTTGATTAAAGCCTGGTGGTGGCCCAATCAAATCCCATCTGAAACACAGCGCCTTACATTTGCCTGTAAGTAAATATTAGAAAGGTAAGGTCCAGGCTATCCGCTGACTATACTTAGTGAGAAAAAAAAGATTTTGTGAAATCGGTGTTTCAGGTCAGGAAGTGTGATGGAGGCAGGTTCAATCGCGTTATGCAAAAGGAGATGAGCTGATGATTTGAATAGAAACAAGTGTGCAGGTTCCAGGAGAAGGCTGAGAGGATGACCCTGAAACTGACCTTCAGCTATGCTGCTCATTCAGGGAGTGACTGCAGACATGATGATGGACTGCATGGCTACTTCCTGCACACTTGTGTGACCTGTTTGTGGCAATTGCCACCAGAGAAGGTTGGATCCTTTTCTTTTGGACGACTTTTTGCTGGTTTATATTAATTTATATATCTATTTGTATTACAGTATTTACTTTCTCTTTCTGCCATTCTCTGAAGAGTATTTTGTGGCTCAGTGGTTAGCACTGCTGCCTCATATCCCCTGGGACCTGGGTTCGATTCCAGCCTCGGGTGACTGTCTGTGCGGAGATTGCACATTCTCTCCATGTCTGCATGAGTTTCCTCCAAGTGCTCTGGTTTCCTCCCACAGTCCTAAGATGTGTAAGTTACGTGGATTAGCCATGGGCCAATGCAGGGTTTCAGGGATAAGGTAGGGAGGGAGGGACCGAATAGGATGCTGTTCAGAGTCGGAAGTCACTTGACATCATGGTTACAGTCCAACAGGTTTCTTTGAAACCTCACAAACCTTCGGAGCACTGCCCCTTAGTCAGTCAAAGGGACTGTGTTCCAAAAGCTTGTGTGAATTCAAGTAGAACCGTTGGCCTATAACTGGGTGTCATGTGACTTCTGACATGGTTCACCCCGTCCATCATGCTCTTCAGAGGGTTTTGAAAATTCTGGCAAACCAGAAGGGTGCTTGTGAATGTCATTACTGATCCTTGTACTGTCCCACCGGAGTCTCTGCCTGACCGTCCCCCTTGCTGCCTCAGAACTTGTGACCTCAAATTATCATCTCATAATTCCGGTGGAGGTCATGATCCCTGATTTGGGACCCCCTGTTTTAACTTACTGATGAAAGCTGCATTGCAACGTGTACCTATCCAATCCTGTCTGAGTTCTCATTCAGCATTGAGCCATGTTCCTGTGATCAGGCTGCAGTGCAGTGTGAAGTATTGATTTTGATACCAAATAATTGCTTTGGTTTCCCTGCAGAGCGACCCTGGAAATGTCCCTATTTTCGAGCAACTGCGATTGGACCAGAACTCGGATTTCTCCGATACCTCATTCCAACAGAAATTGGATGAAGCCAAAGAGCAGATAAAACGTGAAATCAGAAAAGAGCTGAAGATAAAAGAAGGTGCAGAAAACCTGCGTAAAGCCACCACTGACAAAAAGAACTTGTCCAATGTGGAACATGTCCTGAAAAACTCCAATCGAAAACTGGAGATTTTACATGAACAGCTGCAAGACCTAAATGCTCACATTGTAGTGAAGGATCCTGAGGAACTGCAAGGTAATTTCTGGAATATGTATTTCAATTAAATATGCACGCAGCATAATTTGTCGTTCCCCTTCGAGATTTGATATTCTTATAATTCACCCCTGATAAGAGTAAAGCAAGTGGTTAGAACAGCATATCTCTTCACACAGAAATAACTGCATACAATAGGAATACATCAGAAATAGTCTGTGTCTAAGGAATGGAAATGTCAATATGTTTGCAGTATTCTTGGGTCATTTTACTCTGTGTGCTTCTATCCAACCCCACTGATGTGAATTGGAATTGCTTGAGTACAAAGATGATATCAAATGAATAACTGAGTTCCCCATTAGTGAAAAGCTTCTGGAAAATAGGGCGTGCAACTTTAATTTTATCTTTGTGATGGAGAGGGTACTTGGACTGACAAAACACTTGGAAAAGGCAAGGTGTGACTCAGGAATGTACAAGCCAGACAGCTTCACGTTCATGGTGGAAAAGCTTTGAGACAAAATCTGGGAAATTGCCACTTGATAAGAAGAGGTTAATAAATGACAGCTGACATGGGTTTTATGTGGACAAATTGTGTTTGACTTGATTTGAATTCCATACTGAAGTAATGGGGAGAATAAAGAGTGCCAAATTGAAGGTGTGCATGTGGACTTTCAAAAGTAATTTGATAAAATACAGTATAATAACCTTGTTAGCAGAATTGAAAGTCACCGGATTGAAGGTACTATGGTAGAGTGGATTCAAAATTGACCAAGGAAGGTGAGGTTTGTCAAATAAGAGAGATATACCTACAAATCTTTTTTTTTTAGATTACTTAGTGTGGAAACAGGCCCTTTGGCCCAACAAGTCCACACTGACCCTCCGAAGCGCAACCCACCCAGACCCATTCCCCCGACATTTACCCCTTCATCTAACACTACGGGCAATTTAGCATGGCCAATTCACCTGACCTGCGCACTTTTGGACTGTGGGAGGAAACCGGAGCAGCCGGAGGAAACCCGCACAGACACGGGGAGAATGTGCAAACTCCACACAGACAGTCGCCCGAGGCTGGAATTGAACCCGGGACTCGGGCGCTGTGAGGCAGCAGTGTTAACCACTGTGCCACCGTGCCGCCCATGGATTAAAGAACAGAAGAAGTTAATTTGACTCCTCCAACCTGCTGTGCCATTCAGTAAAATCATGGCTAATCTAATTACTTCACATTGTGGTGCCTATGCTCTTTCAGCCCCCCCCCCCCCCCCCCGCCCCATCCCCTTGCCTACGCCTTGCTTTAAAATGATTCAGACTATACTCCTGCTGGCTTTTGAGAACCAAAGAGTCTGTTTCCATGCTGTCTCACTTTGACTCTGAGAAACAAATTCTCCCCATCTCTGCCTTATATAGGTGAACCCTTAGTTTTAAACAGTGACCTGTAGTCTAAATTCTCCCACAAGTGACATTATAGAGGTTTATAAAATTGTGAGGGGCATAGATAGGGTAAACAGACAAGGTCTTTTCCCTGGATGGAGGGAGTCCAGAAGGCATAGGTTTAGGGTGAGAGGGGGAAAGATTTAAAAGGGACCTACGAGGTAACTTTCTCATGCAGAGGTTGGTACGTGTATGGAATGAGCTGCCAGAGGAAATGATGGAGGCTGGTACAATTACAACATTTAAAAGGCATCTGGATGGGTACATGAAGGGTTTTAGAGGGATATGGGCCAGGTGCTAGCAAATGGGACTAGATTAGTTTAGCATATCTAAGGGTGGCATGGATGAGTTGGACTGAAGAGTTGTTTCCATGCTGTACATCCCTATGACTTTACGACTCTCAGTTAAAACATCCCTTATAGACCCTGCCAAGACCCCCTGAAGCTGTTATGTTTATATCAAGTTGCCTCTTATTCATCGAAGCTCTAGCCTATATAAGATTGGCCTGTCAAACCTTTCCTCATAATACAGCCTTTCCATTCCAGGGTTTAGCCTCACAAACCTTCACTGAACCTCTTCCAATCCTTTTTTATCCTCCCCTTTATGAGGTAACTTGTACTGTGCACAGTACTACCAGTGTCCTGTATAACTGAAGTATAACTTCCTTACTTTTCTAACTAGTTTCCCTTGTAATAGACGCAAAACTTTCTATTGGCTTTCCTAATTACTTCCTGTACCTACAGATTAATGTTTTGTTAACCGTGTAGCAGGACACCAAGATCCCTCTCCATCTCAGCTCTCTGCAATCTCTCACCATTTAGACAGTCCACATCCTCTTCATTCTTACAGCCAAAATGGACAATTTAACATCCTCCCATATTGAACTGCTTTTGCCTGATTTTTGCTTGCGTATTTTACCAGTTTGTGGTCTCCTCTTCGCAATTTATTTTCGGACCTATCTTTCTGTCATTGGTAAATTTAGCAATCGTATATTCCTTTATCTAAGTTACTTATACAAGTTGTAAAAGATGAGGCCACTGTGGCATACCATGTGTCACATATTGTCATTCAGAAAGAAGAAAAGAAATCGGACTAGGAGTGGTTAATTTGGCCCTCAACTCTACCCTGAATATTAGACATGATTATGACTGATCTGCCACATGCCTCAGCCCGTCTCTACTGCTAGCTTATTATAGCCCTAAACTCTCCAATCTTTCAAAAACTTATCTATCTCCTCTCTAAATACTTCTATGATTAGCCTCCAGAAATATCCGGAGTAGAGAATTTAAGACATTCGCTGCCCGTTGGGGGGAAAAAAAAATTGTTTCTAAATGAGAGCTGTAGAATAATATCCCCTAGGTGGGGATTTCCCCCAGGGCTGGAGGCATCTACCCCACATCTACCCTGTCAAGCCCCCTCAGAATCTTGTGTTTCAGTAACATCACCCCTCATTCTTCTAACATTGAATGAATAAACAAATAAATAATCTGGATAAGTCAACCCCTCATTCCAGGCGTCAGTCAAGCGAATCTCTTCCAATGCCTATAATTTCTTAAGTACAAGGCTCAAAACTGTACACTGTGTTCCAGGTGAAGCCTCATCAACACCCTGTACAGTTGAAAGGTGCTTTGCATGGGCTCAGATTGGTACTGTGCATACTTACGGTCCTTTTTAGGAGCTCGGGTGAAGCAAAGTGGTATGTAATGGATGCAGGAGGGGTGCTGGGGCTTGAGGGAGCTACAGTGTTATGTAAGATATTTAGGAACTGGAGCGGATTATAGAGATAGGGAGGTGTGTCAAGGCTAGAGGAGGCTGTAGACAGGTGGAACATCGGGCTGGATAAGGTTAAAGATTAGGGAAGGGTGTATATTCAAGCTTTGGAGTATGACGTAGTTATTAAATAAATTAGAAACTGGCACCTATTAATATCATTGATCCAGATGTAATTGATAAAAGATTCCTCTGAATAGTCTAGCCCGTAGATGGAACGCTTGTGCCATTCTTTCTGTTTAGTTCACAACCTAGCGGGAAAAAAGCGCCACTCAAGGTGGGAAACAGAAAGCTGACAGTGGACTTGATGGATTGCCTTCCGTCCACTGCCAGTCACATGGTATTTGAAGGGATGTTCCTTGAACGTGTCAAAACTTTTGTTTTTATTTGACCATGTGTTGAATACAGACATGATGGATGTTTGTGGAGTTCATACCATGGAATTGAGTATGGTGGGGACACACAGATGAGTACTGGGCTTCTGTTGTAGTTGCCTTGGATTGGGAATCTCCTGCCACCAAATTAAAATAAATGGAGACCCTTTGAAGCATTTTGGAAGCAACAATCTAAGTGTGCTTTAGTGTGCACCAGTTCTGTAATTTGTCTTCCTGTGGTGCAAGTTTTTCAATTGGTCAACAGATTGTGATACCAACACTGACAGCTGGAGGACACTTTCACGTTTCACTTCCTCCCCTTTTAAAATGTCTGAAAAACAAGGGCTCACAATTCCATCCTCCCTGATTCCTGAGGGACAGCAACTGGATGTGAAGCCAGCAAATCTAGATTATTATTTATGCCCATCCTAAATTGCCCTCCTCCAGACAATTAGGAATAGGCAATAAATACTGGCCAGCAACACCATTATCCCATGATCAAATGAAATTGCTTGGCCTCATCCCAAAATGACCTTTTAGTTCCCAGTTCAAACATAATAATGCTTTTTTTTGTTCTATTACAAAGTAGCTGTACCTTTTGTTCCAGCAGAACGCTGTGTGTTAGTATCCACTGTACTCTCTGCTGCGTTTTAATGGGAGCTTGCTTGTTGGATGCAGGGTGTTTATTCTTATCGCTGTCCAGATAGAGTTGGCCTGTGGGTCATAAATTGACCCTGAGGGCTGCATACAATTAAACACCGCTGTAAGCGGCTGGAGAGGGTAGTTCCAAAGTAGTTCAAACGGGTGGTTCTATGACCTGTGACAATTTCTGCCAATCCTTCGCTGCAGAGCATTCAAATGGCACCTTGCTACGTAGTATAGTTCAAGTGGCTGGCAGTATGATCAGAGTACTCTTCAAACAGAGTGCATAGGAGGTTCTGTCACTCTATCACAGATGTTATGGCCATATTTCCATACTGCTCACTTTCAGTTGCACAGTGACAGAAATACAGATGGATGGATGGAATCCATTTTTGGCATGGAGTCATATGGTACTGTGACATCGCACGTTGTACATCATGTGTAGGCTAATCTGTAAAATACATTTGGCAGTTGATGGAAGTCTATGGGCCAACGTTTAAGGGACTAATTATCTTGATCCTATTAGTCAAAAATCACATGACATTGGGTTATAGTCCAGCAGTTTATTTGAAACCGCAAGCTTTCGGAGCCTCACTCCTTCCTCAGGCAGCTAGTGTTTGTGCAATATATTCACATCAGGTGTATGACCCTTTGATCTTTTACTTATAAATTCTGTGTGCGAACTATTCCCTCTCACAAGCTCTCCGAGGAAGAAATGGGAGCTCCAAAAGCTTGTGGTTTCAAATAAACTTTTTTTAGATTAGATTACTTACAGTGTGGAAACAGGCCCTTCGGCCCAATAAGTCCACACTGACCCGCCGAAGCGTAACCCACCCAGACCCATTCCCTGGAATGGACTCTTCAGCCAACTTAAATTGCTATGGGGCAAAAAAGAAAGACACCTGAAGATGAAGTTATTAGACGGTAAAAGGTTATCAGAGTTTATTGAAAATGCCATAGGCAGGAGACTGAATATGCAAAATACTCAACAAAGGAAGTTAGCAGGGGGACAATGGGATTTTGTTTTAATGTATTGATTTAGAATGATCAACATTTTATTGTCTAAAAAGGTGCTGGCAGATGTTGCAGGGAAATAGGATATATACTTAAAATGGGCAAGACTTGCAGATCCTGTGGAGTGAGCAGCGGAGCAAGACTCTCTCCTGTGACTTATTTCGGAAGGCTGACTGAGGATGCATTGAACTGGAATTGTGTTGGCAAAACATGAAAGTTCGTGGTGGGGAGAACTTGTGGGCGGGGGGGGGGGATATGAGATTTATTACAGGCAAATTGTGTTTGCAAACTGGATTTGAGTTCTTGTTGAGAGGTTAACTAACACAGTTGGGGGAGGATGTGGCACAGCGAGAGGAGAGCGGAACGTACCAGCAACGAAATCAGAGATAAGCAGCAATAAAATTAGAAACTCTCCAAACATTGGCAATCTATGTACACAAATGTTAGAAGGTAGCAGGAAAAGTTGATAAGGTTGTTATAAAAGACATTGGAGTGCAGCACAGTGGTTAGCACTGCTGCTTCACACCGCCAGGGACCAGGGTTCGATTCCAGCCTCGGGCGACTGTCTGTGTGGAGTTTGCACATTCTCCCAGTGTCTGTCTGGGTTTCCTCCGGGTCCTCCAGTTTCCTCCCACAGTCCAAAGATGTGAAAGTTAGGTGAACTGGCCATGCTAAATTGCCCGCAGTGTTCAGGGATGTGTAGGTTAGGTGCATTAATCAGGGGTAAATATGGAATAATAGGGCAGGGGAATGGGTCTGGGTGGGTTACTCTTCCGAGGGTCGGTGTGGATTTGCTGGGCCTAATTGGCTGTTTCCACATTGTAGAGATTCTGTGAAAAAGATGTAGAAGAGCCTGGACTTTATGAAGGGAGGGGTGGGATATAAAAGCAAGGAAGCTGCATTAAACCTTTATTAATCTTAGATTTAGCCTCAGTGTGGCCAGTTTAGTCATGACATTTTAGTTTGGAGAGGATGTAGGGGATATTTGTTCAACTCGAACTTGAGATGAGGGAATTTAGTTCTGTGGGGAGAGTTGGTATTTCCTCAGAGCGAAAAAAAGGTTGATGGGGAGAAACATTCGAGTTGTTCAGTCATGTCAGTGAAGCCAGTGGTATCCTGGTCAGTAACACAGGACAGATATTTCAGGAAATTGGCACAAAAAACAGAAAATAGATGAATGATTGTTCCACAGTTGTTGTAATCGTGTTCACACTTCCTGAAATGTGGCAAATGCAGATTAAATTGTCCCTTTTCAAAATGATTGGCATTGATATTTAAAAAGGAGGAATTTACAGTAATTAGGGAAAGCAATGGCAGTGTGGTATTAACTGGGTGGCTCTTTCCAGGTACCAGCTCAGCTGCAGTGGATTGAACAGTCACCTGCTGTGGAATTCTATTCGATCATGATGTCTAGAGCCTCGGACAGCTCCAATGTGTAGCTGCTCATTGCTTTTGATTGTCAGTTGGAGAGTTTTTTTCTGCATGTGTTTTCTGTCGCAGTTGAGTGATATCCGGTCATGAACGATCTGATTGCCCTGTTTTCTCCTTTTCATGTAGATGAACCTCAGTCACCTGGTACTGTGAGCAGGGAGGCTCGTTCCACTGCCAACAAGAATCGGATTGTGGCATTAGAGAAACAGCTTAATATCGAGATGAAGGTGAAGCAAGGAGCTGAGAATATGATCCAGATGTACTCTGGTGCACCTGTGAAGGTGAGGGAAACATTGCCATGAGAATGTTATTGGCTATGGTTGGAAAATATGGGTGAAAAGCTGCACTTGGCCACTTGACAACACATGACACACAACTTAGTTCAGAACCATTAAGCTTGAAACAATCACTCCAATTTATTTTGGGGCGTGAATAGAGAAAGGAAAATGACTTTGGTATTCTGGAATGCTGGAAGAGATCTTACTGGAGCTAATTAGAAACAGGAACAAAAATAGACCATTCAGCCTGTTGAGTTTGCTGTGATGCTCGGTAAGAGTTGTTCAGCTGATGTAATTGGGACCTTAACTTCACAAATGTTGCATGTGTTTCCTCTCAATCAGTTTGCTGACTTGGGTTTGTTAGGTTGAATTTTCAAAAGCAGACAATACATTGGATCCACAGACCAGAAACAGGCCACTCATCATTTTCGAGTCAAACTGTTATACAACCTGGAAATGGACTCTTCAGCCAACTCATCCACGCCGAACAGATATCTTAAACCAATCCAGTCCCATTTGCCAACACTTGGCCCATATCACTCTTAAAACCACCCTATTCATATACCTAACCTTTTAAATGTTATAGTTGGACCAGTCTCCACCACTTCCATACACGCAACGCCCTCTGCATGAAAAGGTTGCCCTTTTAAGTCCCTTGTTAATCCTTCCCATTTCACCTTAAACTTATGCCCTCCAATTTTAGACTCTCCTATACTGGGCTTGGCTAATCACCCTATCCATGCCCCTCATGATTTTATAAACCTCCATCAGGTCATTCCAGTGCGTGTAGAATGTCAGAGACTGAGTTAGGCTATTTCGCCCCTTGCATTCACTTCTGCCATTTCTTGGACTGTGGTGATTTTTGATTCTGTAGCTTTAGCTCCGTTTTCCTACTCAAGCACCATGTCCCTCGACTTCCTTGTTTAAAAAATACATCAGTCTCGAGCTTGTGATCGCAAAGAATTGCGCACCACTGCCCCCTAGGGCAAGGAACCTCAGATTCTCCAAGAATACTTTCTATCATGCACAAATAAGACTCGATCTTGAAACCTCGGTCACTGAAAAGTTAGTAAATGCTGAGGCCTCAGACCCTGCTCTTTGAGACCTGTTATCTTGCCAACCTAAAGCTGAGCAGTCTGTTCCACACTCTGTTTCCTGACCCTTAACAAATCCTGTACCTTTTCCCTTGTATATTACCCCAGTCCATGATGCTGCAGCCCTGTCAAGTGCCTTTCAAATGCATATATTTTGTTTCCCCCTTTAAATTGAGTAGATTTGTTAAGACCATTTCCTTTCAGAAAACCATGTTGACTCTGTTTGGTCATACTAGGAATTTCCAAGTGCTTTGCTGAACAGAGCACTTTAAACACCTCAGTAGGTGTTTAACACCTCACTTGATGACCCTCCCACACTGTTAACAAAGGCAAATGCAATCAACTGTCTATCTAGCAGCTAGCCCCAGGAGTTGCTCAAGCAGCTGCCTCTTTCAGTCACTTTGTGCAGATCAGAACTCTATGCAATATTTTTAAGAGTGGTCTAAGTAATACTGCAAACCGTCCTTGTGTAACCTCAATGCTGTTTTATTCTAGGTGTCAGACATTCAAGGAAAATACCCCAACTGCCTCCTTGCCCAGCTGTCCTGTGACTTTCAGGGATCGGACCAGATGACTTTGTTCCCCTCCACTTTTGGCATCTGAATGTTTATTCTGTATAGGGGGTCCTTGATTTACAAGGTCCAAATTGCAAAGTCTTGTACTGAGAACTGTGTTCCCGCACAGGCATTTAAGGACTTGATAGGCGAACATTTCTTGTACATTATGAACAACTACTTTATGTCCTCCTGCATTGTGGATTAACTTGCATACAGATCCACTTGCAAATGGACTCCAGAACGGGACCCTTGCCACCTTTGCCTTTCCCAGATGCATTACCTGAACTTGTCTGGACTGAATTCCATTAGCCATTTTCCTGCCTACCTGAACCATACATTGTTAGTTTCCTGTAGTCTGCAACTTTCTTAGGTGTTATCAACCACAGGGCTTATTTACGTATAATTTTCATACTTCTGGAGCCCGCCCCCTGCATGTATATCCAAATCATTGATATTTATAGCAACAGCAGGGGACCCAGAACATAGCCAAGAGAGAGCACTGCTTCCACAGAGCACTCCAGCCAGACAAACCTCATTGACGATTAGAAAGAACAAAGAACAAGGCTATTCAGCCCTCCAAGCCTGCGCTGACACTTACTGCCCTTCCAGCCTCAAACTAACAGAGTCGGTATCCCTCTCTTTCCTTCCTATCCATGTATTCGTCCAGGTGATTCTTGAATGCTGCTATTGTTCCTGCTTCCACCCCCTCCTCTGGCAGCGTGTTCCAGGCACTCCTTTGAGTGAAAAACATGTCTTGCACATCTCTTTTAAACACCTAACCACTCACTGCCATCACCACCCCTCAGCAATGAACCTTGTAACTGTGTCCCATAGTAATTGACCACTCAGCCCTGGGGAAAAGACTCATCATCTGCTACTTACAGTCAAAGAGTCACAGAGATGTACAGCACGGAAACAGACCATTCAGTCCAACTTGTCCACGCCGACCAGATATCCGAACCTAATCTAGTCTAATTTGCCAGCACTTGGCCCATATCCCTCCATACCCTTCCTATTCATATACCCATCCAGATGCCTTTTTAATTTTAGAATTGTACTAACCTCCATCACTTCCTCTGGCTGCTCATTCCATACAAATACCACCCTCTGTGTGGAAAAAGTTGCCCCTTAGGTCTCTTTTATATCTTTCCCCTCTCACCCTAAACCTATGCCCTCTAGTTCTGGACTCCCCGACCCCAGGGAAAAGACTTTGCCTATTTACCCTATCCATGCTGCTCATGATTTTATAAACCTCGATAAGGTCACCCCTCAGCCTCTGATGCTGCATGGAAAAACAGCCCCAGCCTGTTCAGCCTCTCCCTATAGCTCAAATCCTCCAACCCTGGCAACATCCTTGTAAATCTTTTCTGAACCTTTTCCACTTTCACAACATCTTTCCGATAGGAAGGAGACCAGAATTGCACGCAATATTCCAAAAGTGGCCTAACCAATGTCCTGTACAGCCGCAACATGACCTCCCAACTCCTGTACTCAATACTCTGACCAATAAAGGAAAGCATACCAAATGCCGCCTTCACTATCCTATCTACCTGCAACTCCACTTTCAAGGAGCTATGAACCTGAACTCCAAGGTCCCTTTGCTCAGCAACATTCCCTGGGACCTTACCATTAAGTGTATAGGTCCTGCTAAGATTTGCTTTCCCAAATGCAGCTCCTCGCATTTATCTGAATTAAACTCCATCTGCCACGTCTCAGCCCATTGGCCCATCTGATCAAGATACCATTATAATCTGAGATAGCCTTCCCTGTCCACTACACTTCCAATTTTGGTATCATCTGCAAACTTACTAACTGTACCTCTTATGTTCACATTCAGGTCATTTATATGAATGATGAAAAGTAGAGGACCCAGCACTGATCCTTGTGGCACTCCACTGGTCACAGCCTCCAGTCTGAAAAACAACCCCCCACCAGCATCACCCTCTGTCTTCTACCTTTGAGCCAGTTCTGTATCCAAATGGCTAGTTCTCCCTTTATTCCATGAGATCTAACCTTGCTAATCAGTCTCCCATGGGGAACCTTGTTGAACGCCTTACTGAAGTCCATATAGATCACATCTACTGCTCTGCCCTCATCAATCCTCTTTGTTGCTTCAAAAGACTCCATCAAGTTTGTGAGACATGATTTCCCACACACAAAGCCATGCTGACTATCCCTAATCAGTCCTTGCCTTTCCAAATACATGTACATCCTGTCCCTCAGGATTGCCTCCACCAACAATGAAATCGCAGATTGGAAGTCTGTGACCAGTGGCATACCGCAAGGGTTGATGCTGGGTCCACTACTTTTCGTCATTTTTATAAATGATTTGGATGTGAATATAGGAGGTATAGATAGTAAGTTTGTAGCTGACACCAAAATTGGAGGTGTAGTGAATAGTGAAGAAGGTTACCTCAGATTACAACAGGATCTTGATCAGCTGGGCCAGTGGGCTGAGGAGTGGCAGATGGAGTTTAATTCAGATAAATGCGAGGAGCTGCATTTGGGAAAGCAAATCTTAGCAGGACTTATACACTTAATGGTAAGGTCCTAGGGAGTGTTGCTGAACAAAGAGACCTTGGAGTTCAGGTTCATAGCTCCTTGAAAGTGGAGTTGCAGGTAGATAGGATAGTGAAGAAGGTGTTTGGTATGCTTTCCTTTATTGGTCAGAGTATTGAGTACAGGAGTTGGGAGGTCATGTTGCGGCTGTACAGGACATTGGTTAGGCCACTTTTGGAATATTGCGTGCAATTCTGGTCTCCTTCCAATCGGAAAGATGTTGTGAAAGTGGAAAATGTTCAGAAAAGATTTACAAGGATGTTGCCAGGGTTGGAGGATTTGAGCTATAGGGAGAGGCTGAACAGGCTGGGGCTGTTTTCACTGGAGCATCAGAGGCTGAGGGGTGACTTTATAGAGGTTTATAAAATCATGAGGAGCATGGATCGGGTAAACAGATAAAGTCTTTTCCCTGGGGTGAGGGAGTCCAGAACTAGAGGGCATAGGTTTAGGGTGAGAGGGGAAAGATATAAAAGAGACCTAAGGGGCAAAGTTTTCATGCAGAGGGTGGTACGTGTGTGGAATGAGCTGCCAGAGGAAGTGGTGGAGGCTGGTACAATTCCAACATTTAAAACGCATCTGAGTGGGTATATGGAGGATAGTGGGCTAGTGTAGGTTAGGTGGGCTTGGATCGGCGCAACATCGAGGGCCGAAGGGCCTGTACTGCGCTGTATTCTTCTATGTTCTATGTTCTATGAATAGGAAGGGTTTAAAAGGATAGGGGCCAAGTGTTGGCAAAGGGGACTAGATTGGGTTAGGATATCTGGTCGGCATGGATGGGTTGGCCCAAAGGATCTGTTTCTGTGCTGTACATCTCGATGACTCTATAACTTGCACACCACCGACATCAGGCTCACCAGTCTATAGTTCCCTGGCTTGTCCTTACCACCTTTCTTTAACAGTGTACCACGTTTGCCAACCTCCAGTCTTCTGGCACCTTACCTGTGTTCCTAGCCTCCTAACAGATGACTCCTAGCAGAGCGCTTTAGGGAACATCTCCGGGACACCTTCACCAATGAACCACACCGCCCTGTGGCCCAACATTTCAACTCCCCCTCCCACTCTGCCGAGGACATGGAGATCCTGGGTCTCCTTCACCGCCGCTCCCTCACCACCCAACGCCTGGAGGAAGAACGCCTCATCTTCCGCCTCGGAACACTTCAACCCAGGGCATCAATGTGGACTTCAACAGTTTCCTCATTTCCCCTTCCCCCACCTCACCCTAGTTCCAAACTTCCAGCTCAGCACTGTCCCCATGACTTGTCCGGACTTGTCCGACCTGCCTAACTTCTTTTCCATCTATCTACTCCACCCTCTCCTCCCTGACCTATCACCTTCATCTCCTCCCCCACTGACCCATTGTACTCTAGGCTACTTTCTCCCCACCCCCACCCTCCTCTAGCTTATCTCTCCACCCTTCAGGCTCTCTGTCTTTATTCCTGATGAAGGGCTTTTGCCCGAAACGTCAATTTTACTGCTCCTCGGATGCTGCCTGAACCTTTGTCTCACACTGCCCATGCTGACTGAAATGTCCATCCACACTAGCCCTCCCCCCTTTCCCTGCACTTGCTGTCCGTGTATTTGTCCAAATGCCTTTTAAATGTTATTAATGTACCCGCCTCAGCCACTTCCGCTCGCAGCTCATTCTCCATGCCGTATGACCCTCTGTAAGAAAAGGTTGTCCCTCAGGTTCCCTTTTATTCTTTCCCCTCTAACTTTAGACTGATGCCCTCTAGTCCTCGATTCCCCAACCCTGAGGAAAAAAGATCCCCCCTCAGTCTCCGCACTCTAAAGAAACATGTCCTAGCTTGTCCACTGTCTCCCCATAACTCACACCATTGAGTCCTGACAATGTCCTTGTAAATTTCTTCTGCACTCTTTCCAGTTTAATAGCATCCTTCCTGTAGCACGGTGACCAAAACTGAACACAATACCCACAAGTGTGGCCTCACCAACGTCCTTTACAGCTGCAATATAACCTCCCACCTTCTATACTCAGTGCCCTGACTGATGGAGGCCAGTGTGCCAAAAGCCTCCTTCACTGTCCTGTCTACCTGGGACTCCACTTTCAGAGAACCGTGCACCTGAACTCCAAGGTCCCACTGTTCTACCACTCCTTAAGGCCCAACTGTTCACCATGAAACTCCTACCTTGATTTGTCTTTCAAAGTGCAAGACCTCACACTTAGAACATAGAACAATACAGCACAGAACAGGCCCTTCAGCCCACGATGTTGTGCCGAACATTTGTCCCAGCTTAAGCACCCATCCATGTACCTATCCAATTGCCGCTTAAAGGTCACCAATGATTCTGACTCTGCCACTCCCACAGGCAGCACATTCCATGCCCCCACCACTCTCTGGGTAAAGAACCCACCCCTGACATCTCCCCTATACCTTCCACCCTTCACCTTAAATTTATGTCCCCTTGTAACACTCTGTTGTACCCGGGGGAAAAAGTTTCTGACTGTCTACTCTATCTATTCCTCTGATCATCTTATAAACCTCTATCAAGTCACCCTTCATCCTTCGCCGTTTCAACGAGAAAAGGCCTAGCACTTATCTATCTTCAACTCCATTTGCCATTTCTCGGCCCACTTCCCCAGCTGATCAAGGTCCTTCTGCAATTTCTGATAACCTTCCTCACTGTCCATGATACCGCCCACCCAAGTGTCATCAGACTTACTAATCAAGTCTTGTACATTCTCATTCAAATCATTGATATAGATAACAAACAGCAATGAGCCCAGGACCAACTCCTGAGACACTCCCCCAGTCACAGGCCTCCAGTTCCACAGCATCCTTCCACTATTACCCTCTGCTTCCTACCATCAAGCCAATTGCGTATCCAACCTGCCAGCTCCCCCTGGATTCCATGTGATCTAAAGCAGCCTACCATGTGGAACCTTATCAAAGGCCTGACTGAAATCCATAGAGACTACATCCACCACCCTGCCCTTGTCAACCTTCCTGGTCACTTCATCAAAGAACTCGAACAAATTTGAGGTATGATCTCCCACCACAAAGCCATGCTGACTACTCCTAATCAAACCCTGTCTTTCCAAATGCATGTATATCTTATCCCTCAGTATCATCGCAAGTGACTTACCCACCACAGATGTTAGGCTTATTGGTCTATAACTTTTCTTTGCAACCTTTTCTGAATAAGGGCACAACACTCGTTACCCTCCAGTCTTCCGGGACCTCACCCATGACTAACAATGGTTCCTTAATATCAGCCAGGGCCCCCACAATTTCTTCTCTAGCTTATTACGATGTTTTTGGAAATATCTGGTCGGGACCAGGAGATTTATCCACCTTCATACATTCTAATACATCCGTCACCACCTCTACTGTGATATGCACTGTCTCCCAAATCCCAGCGGTTATGTCTTTCTCCACCGTAAACACAGAGGAGAAATATTCAGAACCTTGCCCATCTCCTGCGGTTCCACACTTTCATGTCTGCTTTGGTTATTGAGGGGTCCTATTCTCTCTCTAGTTATTCTTTGTCATTTAATATACTTAAAGTTACCCTTTGAATTCGCCCTAACCTTCTCAGCCAAGGCTATCTCATGTCCCCTTTTCGCCCTCCTGATTTCCTCCTTCAGTAAGCTGCTGTATCCCCTGTGTACCTCTAGTCATTCCCTTCATCCCAGCTGCTTGTACCCGAGACATCACTCCTTTTCTTTCGGGTCAAAGCCTCAATATCTCTTGTCATCCAGGGTTCCCTAATCCTGATAACTTTGCCTCCCACCCTCACTCTAGCTAATTCACTTTTTAAGGCCTCCCACTTGCTTGAGGCCCCTTTGCCTGCAGACAGCCCCTGCAAGCTCCTGTCTAATTCCAGCAACATTTGCCTTGCCCCAGTTTAGAACTTGAACCCGTGGACCAGTTTTGTCCCTCTCCATGAGTGTTTTAAAATGAATAGAACTATGGTCACTGGTCCCAAAGCAGTCTCCCACTGTCACCTCAGTCACCTGTCCTGCCCTATTTCCCAAGAGTAGGCCGGGTTTTGTCCCCTTCCCAAGGAGGACCCTCTATGTACTGCTTGAGGAAACTTTCCTGAACAGACTTCACAAATACCACCCCCTCTAAGCCCTTGACGCTATGGCAGACCTCGTCTCTGTTTGGAAAATTAAAATCCCCCACTGTGACAACCCTACTGCTCCTGCAAGTCTCCCTTATCTCCCTGTATATTTGTTTGTCTAATTCCTGTTGACTATTTGGGGGCCTGTGGTACAACCCCAATAACATCACCACCCCCTTCCTATGTCTTAGCTCCACCCACTTGCCCTCCACGGTTGACCCTTCAGTTATTTCATCTCTGATTACTGCTGTGTTACGCAGCTTAAACAAAAACACAACTCCCCCTTCCCCCTCCTTCCACCACCTTAATTCTGACTAGATAGTGCCTTCTGGCTGCTCCCCCTCCCACTTGAGACCATTCTGCAGCTGCTCCGAGACATCAAACACACAAGTTTCATTAACCCTCACTACTTCATTAAAAACTCACCCAAGTTAATATTATCTCGGACGTGACCCTAGAAATAGTAGAAGCATCGGTGATCCTTTTCCAGCATTCTCTCGACTCTAGAGGAGTTGCAATGTACTGGAGGGTAGCTAATGTAACCCCACTCCTTTTGAAAAAAAGGAGGGAGAGAGAAAGGGGGGAATTGTAGGCTGGATAGCCTGACATTGGTTGTAAGGAAAATGTTGGAGTCAATCGTTAAGAAAGTAAGAGGTGAGCATTTAAAAGGTGATGACAGAATCTGTCTTGGTCAGTATGGATTCACTAAAGGGAAATCATGTTTGGCAAATCTTCTGAATTTTGTTTGAGGATGTGACCAGTAGAGTGGGCAGGGGTGAATCAGCAACATTGTGTACTTGACATTTCAAATGGCTTTTGACAAGGTTCCGTGCAAGAGTTTAGTAAGGAAATTAAAGCACATGGTATCGGAGGTAGTGTATTGACGTGGATGGAGAGCTGGTTGTCAGACAGGAAGCAGAGTGCTGGAGTAAATGGGTCCTTTTCAGAGCGACGGACAGGGATGAGTGAGGTACCACAGGCTTCAGTACTGGGACCCCCTGCTGTTCACAATATACATTAACCATTTGGATGAAGGAATTGAATGCAATATCTTCAAATGTGCGGACCACACTGAGCTGGGTGGCAGTGTGTCCTGTGAGGAGGATGCTAAGCCGTTGCAAGGTGATTTGGGCAGACTGGCTGAATGGGCAAATACTTGCCAAACGCAAGTGTGAGTAACTGTGAGGTTTATCACTTTCATCACAAAAACAGGAAGGCAGATTAGGATCTGAATGGTGGCAGTTTAGGAAAAGGTGAGGTGCAGCGAGACCTGGATGTCATGGCGGAACAGTCTCTGAAGGTTGGCACGCAGGTACAGCAGGCAGTGAGGAAAGCTAATGGCATGCTGGCCTTCATAGTGAGAGGATTGGGATATTGGAGTAAAGATGTCTTGCTGCAGTTATACAGGTCTGTAGTGAGACCACACCTTGCGTATTGTGTGCAGTTTTGGTCTCCCAAGTCTGAGGAAGGACATTCCTGTTATGGACGGAGCCCAACGAAGGTTCACCAGACTGATTCCCGGGACAGCAGGACTTACAAATGAGGAAAGATTGGATGGACTGGGCTCGTACTGGCTGGAATTTCGAAGAATGAGGGTGGGATCTCATAGAAACATATCAAATCCTGATGGGACTGGACAGGCTAGATGGGGGATGAATCTCCCCGATGTGGGGGAGGTCCAGGACTAGGGGTCACAGCCTAAGAATAAGGGGTAAAGCAATCAGGACTGAGATGAGAAAGAATTTCTTCATTGAGTTATGAACCTGTGGAATTCTCTCCCCCAGGAAGTTGCTGGGGCCAGTTCATTAGACTTATTCAAGTGGGAGCTGGACATGGGCCTTGTGGCTAAAGGAACCAAGGAGAGAAAGTGGGGATGGGAGAGTGAGATTGCGTGAACAGCCAATGGTCATACTGAATGGTGGAGCAGGCTCAAAGGGCTGAATGTTTCTGACTGACATATAACTCCAGACCCACAGCAATGTGGTTGACCCTGAAATGGCCTTGCCATTTGGGAGACAGAAAGGAATGGGACTGGACGTTTCACAGGAAATGTCAATAGCAAGTTCAGCAACCCTGCAAAGTCCTCCTTATCAATATCACGGTGTGAATGCCAAAATTGAGAGAGCTATCTTACAGACGAGTCAAACGACAGGAGTGATATTCTCAGAATCATACCCCCTGAACAATGTCTCAGACACCACCATTACCATCCTGGGTACGTCCTGTCTCATTGATAGGACAACCCAGTACAGAACAGTGGAGTTGGAGGGAGGTGTTGTGGGAGTTCTCAGGGCATCATGTCAAAGAAACCTGCAGATTACAATGCACGACTGCACTCTCCCCAACCCACCTCCCCACTTCTGCTGATGAATCAGTAAATCAATATGCTCGTCACCATTTGGAAGAAGTACTGGGGGTGGCAAGGGCACAGAATATGTGCTGAGTGACTTCAGAGTGGCTTGACCGTGACCATTACTGATCGAGGTGGTCAGATGCCAGACTAGGTTTGCAGCAGGTGGTGAGGGAAAAGCACATTTGACCTCCTCCTTCCCCATCTGCCTGCCACAGCCGCATGTGTCCATTACATAGTCCTTGTTTAGATAAAATCCAACCTTCACATTGATGATACCTTCCAGCATGTTGTGTAACGTGGTAAATGTGCTGAATGAGAAAAATTTATGACAGATCTAGCAATTCAAAAATGTCTATGAGATGCTGTGCAACATCATGGGTTGGCACGGTGGCTCAGTGGTTAGCACTGCTGCCTCACAGCGCCAGGACCCAGTTCAATTCCAGCCTCTGGCAACTGACTGTGTGGAGTTTGCACATTCTCCCCGTGTCTGCGTGGGTTTCCTCCGGGTGCTCCGGTTTCCTCCCATAGTCCAAAGATCTGCAGGTCAGGTGAATTGGCCAAGATAAAGTGTTCAGCGATGTGTAGGTTAGGTGCATTAGTCAGGGGGAAATGTAGACTAGTATGGGAATGGGCCTGGGTGGGTTACTCTTTGGAGGGTCAGTGCAGGCTGGCTGGGCCGAAGGGCCTGTTTCCACACTGTAAGGATTCTATTTCTAATTCTTAAAAAAAATCATGGCCCAACATATCCCCCACTGAACCATTGCCATCAGGCCAAGGGATCAATGGAGAGTGCAGGAGGGCATACCGGGAGCCGCACCTGGCAGACCTGAAGGTGAAGTGTCTACCTGCTGAAGCTACCAAACAGGACTACTTGCACGCCAAACAGCATAAGCAACAAGTGTTAGGACAAAGTGATTCTACAACCAATTATCTGTTCTCGGTACTGCTCTAATTGAGATTGGTGATGGACAATTGACTCACTGGAGGACAGTGCACACATATCCCGATCCTCAATTATACAGGATCAAAAGATAAGTATGAAACATTCAGAACAGTCTTAAGCCAGAAGTGCTAAGTGGATGATCCATCCCAATCTTCTCGTGATGTTCCAAGCATTATAGATGCCACTGTTCAGCCAACTTGATTCACTCCACCTATACCAAGGAATGGCTGGAATTACTGGATACTGCAAAGGGTAGGGGACCTGACAAAATTCGGACAGTATTTGTTTTTCGGAACTTGCCAAGCCTGAGCCAAACTATTCCAGTGCAATTCCATCACTGACACCTACCTGACAATGTGAACAATTGCCGTGTACACAAAATGACCACTCCATCTAAAACGTGCGTTACAGATATTCACTAAAGCTCCTTCGACAGTACTTCCATCCGCCCTCAATTATCACAGTTTGACCAAAGGGATCAGGAAAAGTGCTATCAAGCACCACTTCCTGAGCAATACTTGCTCACTCATGCCCAGTCTGGGTTTTGACATGACTGCTCAGCTTCTGAACTCATTACAGACTTGGTTCCAACAAAAATATCTGAATTCCAGAGGTGAGGCAAAAGTGACATCAAGACCATATTTGATCAAGTGTGGCATTGAGCAGTCCGAGCAAAACTGGAGTTAATGGGAATCTGGGGTTAAAACCTGGCAGAAAGGAAGACAGTGTGGTTCTTCGTTGTCTCTTTGGGATATCTGAATTCTGGGGCCCCCTTGGAGGAGTTCCTCAAGGTAGTGTCCATGTCCCAAACTTCTTCAGCAGCTTCACCAATGACCTCCTCTCTATCAAAAGGTCCAAAGTGGTTTGGTCACTGGTGTTATACAATGGTCAGCACCATTTGCAACTCTTCAGATACTGAAGCAGTCCGTGTCCAAATGCAGAACTGCTAAGTATGCAGGTTTGCACTGACAAATGGGGATTTTCTCTTAACATTCAATGACAGTGTTATCACATTATAATCCACCCACTGTCAATGTCCTAGGGTTTACTATTGACCAGAAAATGAACTGAATAAATATGTGGCTGCAAGAGCAGGTCAAAGGCTCGGAATCCTGCACCAAGTAACTCGCCACCTGACTCCCCAAAGCCTGTCCCCCATCTACAAGGCACAAGTCAGGAGTGTAATGATATACCCTCCACTTGCCTGGATGAGTACAGGTCCCACAACACTCAAGAACCAGGACAAAGCAGTTTGCTCAGTTGATGAAGAGTCACTTGACCCAAAACATTAACTCTCATTAGTCTCCCCAGATGCTGCCAGATCCGCTGAACCTCTCCAACAATTTCTGCTTTTGTTTCTGATTTACAGCATCTTAGTTCTATCGGTTTTTCTTCTACCATCTTCCATCTAAAACTTGCATTGCAGAAACCCAAGAAGATTCCTTAGATGGTACTTTCCAACTCATGACCACTTCCATCTAGAAGGACAAGAGCAGCAGATATATAGGAACGTCACCACCTGCAAATTCCCTTCCAAGCCATTCACCATCCAGATAAATCCTTTGTTATCCAGAATCCTGGAATTCCTTCACTGGCTGCATTGATCATGTACTGACACCAAATGAACAGCAGCAGTTCCAGAAGGTAGCTCCCCTCCACCTTCTGAAGGGAAAGTGGGAATAAGCAATCAATGCTGGCCCAGTCAGTGACCGTATGTCCTCTGAATGAGTCCAAAACATCCGGCAGTGGAGCCAACTTGAGAAAGAACATCATTATCCTCTCTTGTTGGGAGTATTTGTTTAGAGTGCCAATCCAACTTTCTTTTTTCTCCATGCTGACCCAGATTCATCCCAAAAGGTACACAATATTTAATGTTTCAGTCTATAGAACTGATGGTGTTGGTAGATGTTGGGCTGCATGTCACCGTTCTGACTTTGGCTGGAGTTTGGTTGACGATGCAGCTTAGTTGGGTGGGATTTCGGTTGAATGTATTTTGTGAGACGGTGATATCCCATGGTTTCCCCTGCTGGGTTTCGGACATTGCAGCCTCAGTTCCATGCTTGGTGAAGAAGCACGTTTTATCAATACACAATAAAGCTTATTTTGAATAAAACGACAGTTCGGCTTGTGTTTAGAAACATAGGAGTGGAAGTAGGCCATCCGGCCATGGATCCCATTTCATATTCAATGTGATCGATCTCAATGGCACACTTCCACTCTCTCTTCATACTCCTTGACACCTTTAGCCTCTTGAACTCCAGACCCAAGTAACCCAATCTGTCATATAAAAACAAATCCTGCCATGCTAGGAATCGGTCTGGTGGAGCTTTACTATCCTCCCTCTCTACCATATAATCACTTTTCCTTTGGTAAGGAGACCCAGCTTGCACAAAATCCTCTCCAGTGTGATCTCACCAACAGTA
Organism: Chiloscyllium plagiosum; assembly: GCF_037043375.1. Classification (NCBI taxonomy): domain Eukaryota; kingdom Metazoa; phylum Chordata; class Chondrichthyes; order Orectolobiformes; family Hemiscylliidae; genus Chiloscyllium; species Chiloscyllium plagiosum. The sequence goes on along the minus strand of NW_028270183.1, from coordinate 25,920,873 downwards.
CAGCTTGTTTATGTACTCAAGCCCTCTTGCAGTGAAGGCCAGCATACCACTTACCTCCATTGCTAGTTGGTGCACATGTGTGAGTGATGTACAAGAATCCTAAGGAAACCTATACAATTCTAACAGGATAAAGGCAGAAAGAATGTTCTTAATGAGTGTGGAGCGCAGACCCAGTGGTCACAGTGTAAGGATACTGGGTAGGCCATTTAGGACCAGGATGAGGAGATCTTCCTTCACCCAAAGAGTGGTAAGTCTGTGAAATTCTCTGTACAAGAAGGAGCTGGATGTTGTGTTTGGGGAGAATTGGGAGCTGCGTGCTGAGTTGGATGATCAGCTGTGATCACATTGAATAGCATGGCAGACTCAAAAGAGGTGAATGGCCTACTTTTTTTTAAAAATGTCTCTACAAGAGGCAATTTGTGCAGAGCTTTGCTCATTTGGATCATTTTGTGGTTCGTTCATTTATGCAATGTGAGCTTTTCTGGTAAAGCCAGCAGCTTTTGCTTATCCTTATCTGTCCGTGAGAAGGTGGTCGTGGTGAGCTGTCTTTTTGAACTGCTGCAGTCTGAGCTGATTTGAATGATGGAATATAAGGCACATGGATTGCAGAACCAACACAAAATTCTGCACTCAACCTGGCTGAGCCCAGCATGGTTCAGTACTTCAGACTTGGAGCTCCCATGTGCCAAATTTTGTTCTTGTGATATATTAATTGATCCCTGGATGTGCACAACCTGAGCTCTGTTGTCAAAAACCCTTTCAAAGAAAAGCAGAATTGAAGCATTTTGTTCCTTGTCAAATGAAAATTCCTTTCATTTTAATTTCGCTCTTTCCTTAATCCCAAAGGGACCGGAAGATGTTGTCCACTGCCCAACAGATGCTGCAAGACAGTAAAACCAAATTGAAGTGATCCGTATGCAGATCCGCAAGGCAGTGCAGGCAGATGAGTTGCACCTAGAAGATGAGGATGGCCAAGGTAAGTGGTGGTTAGGCTCTGTGCTCCCAGATACTAGGCTTATTCCAGCAACGAAAGCAGGGTATTCCTGCTGCTGCTGGAGAAAATAAAAACTAAGCCTTGGAAAAAACAACAAAAGGTTCTGGTGGCATCTGTGAAGAAAGAGTCATAAAGGAATTCAAACCTTAGCTCTGTCTCTCCACAAATACTGCCAGACCTACTGAGTTTCCCCAACACTCTTTATTTCAGGAGTTCCCATCATTTCTAAGCTTCATGAGTGAATTCTGTAGTCCTTCTCATTAAAGAAATGAAAGTTTAATAACCATTTAATGTTATTTAGATGAACATATTGGAGATATCTGGAATGTTGCACTGTGAAACAGTGAAAATGCCAAAACCTGTCAGCGTGTTTAGCATTTATCAGAATCTGTTTCATGCTCACGTTCACAATTTTGAAAAGCTTCATGCTCAAAATAAAATGAGCATCAGGCAATTATCTTTGTGGTGTTAGTCCAGTGAACACAGACAGCTTGAGTTCAGTGCAGTTACAGTACTGCTCTTGCGACAGATTTCAGATTGACAGGTGGGGGACCTACAGCAAAATTACCCAAGTTTGTCTTGTACACAAAAAGCAGGACCCAATCGAACCTGGCCCCACATGTAATCCGTCTCCTCTCCAGTCATCAGGAAAGTGACAGAAGGGGACATCAACAGTACTATCAAGCAGCACCTGCTCAGCAATAACCTGCTCAGTGACACACAGTTTGGGCTCCCCCCAGGGTCACTCAGCTCCTGACCTCATCACAGCCTTGGGTCAAACATGGACAAAAGAGCTGAATTCCAGAGGGGAGGGGAGAGGGACAGCCCTTGACATCAAGGCTGTAATCGACCGAGTGTGGCATCAAGGAGCCTCATGAAACTGGAATCAGTGGTATCAGGGCAAACTCCCCCGCTGGTTAGAGTCATACCTGGAACCTAGGAAGATGGTTGAGGTGTTGGAGGTCAGTTGTCTCAATTCCAGTGCATCTCTGTAGACGTTCATCAGGGTGCTATTCTGATCCCAAACATCTTCAACTGCTTCAGAAAATGACCTTTCCCCTACCTAAGGCCACAAGTGGGAAGGTTCCCTGAAGATTGCTCAACACATCATTCACAACTCCTCAGATACTGAAGCAGTCCGTTTCCAAATATAGCAAGACCTAGACATGAACCTTTTAATGGAGAGAAAGTCATGATGATGCAGCTGAAGGAGGTTGCCACAGGCATCTACTGTGATGCAATGGAGATAATTGGCCACCAACAAACACACATATATATATGTGTTCCTTCTGAGAGATTTCTCCTACTGCACATGAACTTTGATTTTGCTCGAAGTGCTTAATTGGCACAGTTGGTTAAATGTTGCTTTGATGTCAAGGAACAGGAACTCTTGTCTTGCTTCTTACGTTTCGACTCTTTTTGTTCATGTTTGGCCAAGGCTGTAGTGACAGGAACTGACTGACCCAGGTGAAACCCCAGCTGAGCACCAGTGAGCAGGTATTACTGAGCAAGGGCTGCTTTGTTGATGGGCAGTACTCGGAGTGGATTTGTTGTTGCTTTTGTGAACAGGAGGAATTACCGGGGCTGTTTTCCACATTGACAGTGTTGTACCTGTACTGGAACAGCTTACTAAAGGGGCATGGAAAATCCTGAAGCAAAA